>NC_000069.6:131025227-131282727 GCF_000001635.26 Mus musculus | reverse complement strand
TGCAGTTATTTACAGGTCATCTTGATGCAACCGAGCACACAACTCCATGAACGGGGACAACCCTGCTTGAGTCCCTCCCCACCAATTTGTCTCCATTTTCCCAACCAATGCACACCATGGACACTCTACACGGTGTGATTATAGACTGTGCTCCATCTGTCTCCCCAGGCATATTTTCCCCCTCCATCTGGTCCTGAAGGCTGTGGGGACACAGTGTGTAGCTAGCTTAACCCCTGATGAAAAGTAGCAACCTTGGCTTCTGGTAGGCAAGTTTCAGACCTGGCTCTCTCCAGAGATGCATTCCTGTTTCAGCCAAGTTATTTTCTGAACCCATATGCAAAATAAGGATAAAAGTGCAGTCGTAGGGATGCAAATCAGTTGATGCAGTTCTTATTGAATGTGGGTTTGATCCCCTGCACTGCATAAAACTGGATATACTGGTTAGTTAGTTAGTTAGTTAGTTTTGTCACTTTGATACAAGTTAGAGTCATCTGAAAAGGAGAACCTCAGTTGAGGAATCGACTCTATCAGATTGGCCTGTACAAAAGTCGGTGGGGGCATTTCCTTGATTAAATATCGATGTGGGAAGATGTGGTGGTTTGAATGAGAATGGCTCTCATAGGCTCATATGTTTGAATGTTGACTCTCAGGTGGTGGAAGTGTGTAGGAAGGATTAGGAGGCATGGCTTTGTTGGAGGAGGCGTGGCCTTGTTGGAGGAGGCGTGGCCTTGTCAGAGGAGGCATGTCACTTGGGGTGGGCTTTGAGGTTTTTAAAAGAACCCATCAGGCCCAGTGTCTCTCTCTGCCTCCTGTGTATGGAACAGATATAAGCTCAGCTACCACTCTAGCACCATGCCTGCCTGCCTGCTGCCGTGCTCCCTGGACTCACCCTCTGAAACTGTAAGACCCCAACAAATTCTTTCTTCTGTAAGTTGCCTCTATCATGGACTCTGTGTTCACAGCCATAGAAGAGTAACCAAAACAAAGGGCCCAGCCTGCTCTGAGTGGTGCAAGTTGAGCAAGCCACGGGGAGCAAAGCCAGCAGGCAGCACTCCTCCAAGGCTCCTGCTTCAGTGCTCCAGGCTCCTGCTCTAAATTCCCTTCATGATGAACTCCACATTCTAAGATGAAATAAACCCTTTCCTTCCCAAGTTACTTTTTGGTAACTGTGTTTATCGCAGCCAAAGAAAGCAACATGGAACACAGGAAATGGGGCAACAGACCTGTGATGCCAGCACACATGGAGACAGAGCCAGGGGGAACAAGCGTTTAAGGTCATCATCGGCTTCACCACAAACTTATATTTCCTTGGTCATGGTGTTTGTCATAGCAACGGAAAAGTACAACCAGTGTCCACTTTTAAGGGGGGGGGGGTTAAACATAGATGCAGAAATTTCCTTCACACTTTCAACTGAAACAGTGCTCAAGCAAGGCCTTTAACTTACCCTCACACTCCTGGCTAATCGACATAAGTGTAATATCCAAAATAAATTCAGGACTACCCAGTACCTTCCCCCTTCAAAAGGACTGTCCAAACTGTACTAGCAGACCAAGTACAGAATCAGATAAAAAAGCTGGCTGACTAAACAAATATAGAAATATAGTTTTAACGGTCAAAATTACTAAGCTTCCAAAACAAGATTAACAATCCCCCTGCCCAGCCTCACACTAAAAACCTCAAGGACAGACAAAATGAGAGTCAACCTCTACAAACCAACCAATGTCTAGAAAGGTTATTGCCTACTCCAATTAAAATAAGCCAAACTACCCTGGTGCCTATATCTGGCCCTTACAAAGTTATGAAAAGTGTGTTCTTTCTTTGTTCTGGGTCTCTCCTCCGGCCTTCATGCTGAGAGGGGGTTCCCCAACCTGTTGGATAAGTAAAATCCTCATGCTTTTTGCAACGATGGTGGTCTCTGTGGTCTTTGTGTGCATGAGGGTCTTTTGACAAGCTACAACAGAAGGAGGACTAGAGGGACTGAAGTTCCTTCAATCCCAAGTTACTCCTGAGGACCAGATCTTCAAGTGCCATCAACAGTAGAAACAAACAAACCAACAAACCAACAAACCAAAAAAAAAAAAAAAAAAAAAAAAAAAAAAAAAGTGATTGATTTTTGGCTACCTCCATGATCTCAGACTCCCATAAGGAAAGTGTAACAAGGATTAAATGATCGATATGTTTATTTAATAGTCCTCAGACATTATACTTAACCATATGAGATGGGCAACTATTGCTAATATTTTCCTAAATATCTGCTAATATATTACTCAATATTCTGATTCTCTTCTTAATAAAAAAAAAAGGTTTTTTTTTGTTTGTTTGTTCACTTGTTTTATTTTTGTTTTCCAATTGTGAAATATTCTTTGTCTGGAAGAGTCCTTCTTACAACTGTCAGATGTCCTTCTGCTCCCTAACTGTCCCTGTTCCCTAATTAAAGGCAACCTCTTGTCAAAGTTACAGGTTTGGAAAATTATTCAGAATACCCAAGTCCTATCCCTGGGGACACTGCTGAATTAGCCCATGAAAAAGACTCACTGGGGTTATATTTCTCTCATGGATTGTCAATTAAATGCTGATGTCTGACTGTGGGCTCAGCAAACCAAGCATGGGTTTCACTCTGGTTTGACCCACGCTGTCTACCTCCATTAGACATTTCATCTGGTTTTGCCATTTTTGGTCACACAATAGCAAAGGATGGCCAAAGGTAAAGTGGTTTTGACCTCGATTGCTGACTCCGTACCCTTTGCTGCCTTCCTGGGCGTGGATAAGCCCCTGGCAATGCATGGCATTCGGGTGAAAGCAAAAGCTCCGCATGCAAAACCCTCCCCACATGTATAATGCACCCCACATGTATAACGCTCTCTGATTGTGTGACCCTCTCCACATGCGTCATGCTCTCCACATATGTGAGGCTATCCCCAAGTGTGGTGCGCTAAGTAATGCTCTCTCTGCAAGCATGGTGCTCTCCATATGAACAACATACACCTGCATATATGATACTCTTCACATATAAAATGTTCTTCACATGCATGCTGTTCTGCCACACCCACTCTAGTGGAAACTGCGTGACAGGCCCAAAAGCTTGGAAGAAGTTCTGAGGTAAAAAGTTTCACGGAAACTAAGTCTCCTGGAGCCTTGGCATCCTGTAGCACAGATACTCCAAACTTGTCCTGACATTAGTCAGTGAATGGATCTGTGTGCTTTCCTTCAATATTGCTGTATTATAAGTGCCTCTAAGGATTGATTTTGACATATAGCCAAGTTAGATTAGCCTCCACCAGTGTTCCAATATCCTAGGAAATCGTTGAGCCGACCTTGGGCTTTGATTTTTGTAAGAATGCTACTCATTCAGATGAAAAGCCTCCAGTGTTGACAGACAGTGAAAGAAATCAGACATTACAATTTACTGGAATAGAGCTAGAAATCTCAGGGCTAGTCTACAAAGTATACTTAGAACAATAGCTGAGTCACTCCCATACACAGGAATTTACAATGGCCTAAGGGGAAGGTGGATTATACAATAGTCTAGAATTGAAACTATGGCGAGGGCATGAAGCCCTTGCCCCTGGCTTCTAAGAATAAACCAACCTTAGTTGGGGCTGCTTTTTAATCTCAGTTGTAAACACTGCCTGGTTCCTGTTAGGTTTTATGTATGCATTCCTCTGTTTTGTTGTAAAAGTCATTTTGCATCAGATAACTTCAATGTACCTTGGATGGCCTTAATGTATCACTTAACTTCCTTGTCTCCTTCTATAATATAAGTCTGATGCTCGCTTTGAGACATTACATTCAGATCAACACTCCCTTGTGTTCACGTCTGTTTGTCACCCAGCCAACTCCTTGCCCACCTGAATACCAGGACCCTAATTACCCTCGGGTTGAGGGACCCACTGAGTCCAGTCCACAACACTGTTCTAACATGTATCATGCTCTCGTTCCACATATATGATGCTCTCCACATGTATAACACTCTCCACATGAGTAACACTCTCCACATATATAACAATCTCCACGTGCACGATGCTCTCCACATATGTAATGCCCATTGCTATCTGCCCATTCCCCACTGAGAAGCGAGGGCACTTCCTAAGGAGTATGGGGTTATGAGAAGCATGGGCCCTTGCCTTGGAGTAGGCTCAGCTCCGGGTCTGACTTGTATTAGGTAAGCTTGTAAGTGGCTTTACCACTCAAAACCCTGGCTTCCTCACCCTTAGAGGATAACATGAAAGCCCCGAGAACTGCCCTGGTGACCAAACAGCTCTAGAACCTGAGCCTTGAAAACACACACATTCCAATTCCAACACTTTCTGTCCAATCCCGGCTACGTTTCTTTATCTGGGCTTCAGTTTCCCTGTGTATTAAAGAAGGCTACTGCCCAGACCCTTTGTTCTCCAGGTTGGGAGCAGCTGGATGGGTTCCCCGGGAGGAGGTGTCCCCGCTGCACGTGGAGGGGAAAGGATTGTCCCCAGGCTTCTGACCCTCAGTTCTCACCTTTAGAGTTCCCTGAGCCCCACCGCCCCACTTGGGCAGCTCCGTGCGGGCTTTCCCGCCTCTCTTTCTACATCGTGGCCTCTCGGGTCTCCAGGAAGAGGAAGGGTAAAGACTGACACCAGGGGTTAGAGAGACCACGTCTACTTCCAGGCGCTCTTATTTGGGCCTGAACCCACAGCGCCTGACGCAGGTCGCAGAGGACATCCTCAGACCTTGGGCGCATGGTCCCGGCACAACCTTTCTTCGTGAGGACCCCAGAGCCCTAGAAGGGAGAATGGGACATTGTATGTAGCGCCCAGGAGTCTGATTGCAAACGAACGCCCTCTCCACCCCACCCTAGGCGGCGCCACCCTTGTCGCCCCTCTGCTGCGTGTGACCCCAAGGGCTTGGGCGATTGTGTCTCCCTGAGTACAGTTAAAATTGTGTTCGGCTTAAAAAAAAAAAAAAAAAAAAAGAAGGCTACCTCGTGGGATTACCATAAATATTCCATAACTTAACTCACCCAAAACACCTAGAACAATGGCAAACATCCTGAACGGCTGAATGTGTGTTGGCTGCTTCCATGTGCAACCATTTAACACGAGCAAGTCAAGTGCCATCAAGATGGTGGAGAGGGAAAAGACTCTCGTTACCAAACCTAATGACCTGGGAGCCCACAGGATAGAAGGAGAAACCCATCTTCTGTAAGTTGCCGTGTGGCCTTCATGCGTGACTCGTGGTATGTAAGCACACACAAGATAAATGTTGAAGATCAAAAGTAAATAAAAGTTGCTCAGAAAGGTGACTCCCTTCGTCGCTCTTCTTCAGGAGGCTGAGCGAATGACTCGCTTTCAAAGCACAAAGGTTTGTCCACGGGAATCTAAGGAAAACAAATCCAGAGTTTCATTTGTAAAGATGTAGTGCATAGCTGTTCCCTCCTTGGGGGGAATGGGGGGTGGGGTGGGGGAGGAGTTTGCACTGCACCACCCTCCCCACTGGCCTACTTGGTAATTCTTTTCTTTTATCTTGACAAATGGTTTAGAGAAAGTCAGCTGAGAGCAGTCCACTGGCAACAGCTCAGAGGGCCCACCTATGAGCTATGAAACGGGAAAATCCTGATCTATAAATCCCACAGCCACGAGGGCACAGGTGAGATATGCGAAGGCTTCGAACCTTTAATCCAGACTGTACCAACCCTACCACGCACCACTGTATTTCCTGTAAATTCACCTTTAAGGTTTTGTTTTGTTTTGAATTAAACCACTTTGTTCCCAAGAGATCTTATGTTTTAGGTTTCCTAAACGTTAACTTGTGAGTTGGAGCCATTGTGCTTCTGGGTAGAGAGAAAGGTTTCCCAGGTGATTAAAGCGCAGCTGGCTTAGGGACAACAGCAGACAGGATAAGAAAACCTGCAATAAGAAACCTTCATAATCTGAAGTCAGCCGTGACCCTTTTCCTCCAAAAGCTCAAACTGATAAAATTATTTGTAAAAATAGCCCAAGTGTTATTCAAACGCTCGGCTCGGCTGTCATTTGGAGGATGGTCTCAGTGGGCTGTGTGAAAAGAGAACTCTGCTTTCTCAAACTTACCACATTTCTTAATTATGAAAATTAATTTATTTTCATGAAACCTTAGGCAAGGTCAACCATCATGGATTCTTCAGTAAGTGAACCTTCAGCTCGATGTTCTCTGGGTTTTGCTCTTGGAATCACAACTTTTTGTTTTCTGATGGTCTTAGGGTTTTACGGCAGTGAACAGACACCATGACCAGGCAATTCTTATAAAGGAAAACATTTAATTGGGGCTGCCTTACAGGTTCAGAGGTTCCCTCCATTATCATCAAGGTGGGAGCATGGCATCATCCAGGCAGGCATGGTGCAGGAGGAGCTGAGAGTTCTACATCTTCATCTGAAGGCTGCTAGTGGAAGACTTCCAGGCAGCTAGGATGAGGGTCTTAAGCCCATGCCCACAGTGACATAACAACTCCAACAAGGCCACACCTCCTAATAGTGCCACTCCTTGGGCCAAGCATATACACACCATCACACTGATATAGGAAAGCTAAAACCTATTCAACAAAACAAGAAAGACAGTATCATTCTCATTCATTCCCCCAAAGCCAGAGGTCATTCTCTTTCCATAAAGAAACAAACAAAAAATTACAACATACTCAATGAATTTGACCCCCTGATCAATGCTTTTGGCTGTTACCAAATCCTGCCCTTCTGTATATGTGCAGAGGGAAGGCTGTCGGCCCAGCTTTCTCTGCCTGGTCACCACCATCACCATGGGTCACAGGGTCTACTAGTGCCTGCTTTGATATTCTTAGAGCCCACTGGCTGCGGTGTCAAATATGCTGCTTTTGTGTATGGGGCATATGTGTGGGTATGGGGGCATATGTGTGGGTATGCCCATGCAATGTGTAAGCAGGCACATTCAAGAGTACACACGTGGGGGCCACGGGTTAATGCAGAATGGTTACCTCTTGCGCGCACCCGACTGGCCAGCAAGAATGACGCTGCAACAGGATCTTTCTGCACACGGTTATTGGGAGAGCTTGATTGCAGAGGCGAAGAGACCCCAAGCCCAGAACTGGTGCTGCTTATATAGGCCTAGGAGAGGCGTGTCTCACACCCGGATTGGTAATGCATGGGTTATGCTTACCACCTCATTTGCATGTCTCATGCCTGATTGGTTAATGTCTCTCTCATCTGATTGGTTAACTTGTCTCTCATCTGATTGGTTAACTTGTCTCTCATCTGACTGGTTAACTTGTCTCTCATCTGATTGGTTAATTCTCAAAACCTCATCTTGGCAAAAAAACTTTACTGCCTATGTATGCATGGTGGCCAGCGATAGCCAGTGCCACCCTGCAACGGCACATGTGGCTTCCCACAGTTACCCCTGCCACTCTATCCCTCTCTGCTTTCTTCAGGGATACAGTCTCTCACTGAAGCTGGAGCATACCGATTGGCTACACTGGCTGCCCACCAAGCCCCTGGGATTGTCCTTTCACTGCCTTCCCTGGGCTAGGATCAGAGGCACAAACTGTCAGAGCCAGATTTTTACATAGGTGCCTTTTTACATAGGTGCCAGGGATCTGACCTCAGGGTCTCCTTGCTCTCATAGCAAACAAACACTTACCCCCCAGCCACCTCCCCAGCCTCAAACCATGCTGCTCTGCCTTCTGTGTTCTAAGTACTACAGTTATCCATCTATGTGACCCACAGAGACTGCACTGTTATCTACCTATTGCTCTGTACCAGGCCCTTCCTTCAGTAAAGCAACCAGGACCCTGGCTCTGCAGCTGGCCTTCCCTGTGTTTTATTGGGGTGTTGGTTTTTTTTTTAAACAGAGTCTTGCCATGTAGCCCAGGCTGGCCTTGTACTCACAGTCCACCCGCCTCTTTTCTTTACACAGCACCCTTGTTTATCACAGATGGCCTTGGATTTGAGAGTCACTAGGGAGTACTACAGTAGTGTTTGTGGGTCCTCTTCAGATGCATACACTAAAACCCAATGTAGAAGTGTTTAGGGATGGGCCTTTGGGAGGTGATTGGGTGGGCTAGTGGCTTAAGAAAGAGCCCCAGATGGTTCTCTTTAGAGCAGTGGTTCTCAGCCTTCCTAATGCTGTGACCCTTTAATACAGTTCCTCGTGTTGTAGTGACCCCCTAACCATAAAATTATTTTATTGCTTTATAACTGTAGTTTTGCTGCGGTTATGAGTTGTAAGTATTTTTGGGAGAGGGAGGTTTGCCACAGGTTGAGAACACTGTTCTAGAAGGAGGGCTGTCAGGGTAATGTTCGTTATGAGATGTGACTTAATAGACTTGCTTACACAAGCGGGGCTGGAGTGTCCATCAGTGGTGCCTGCCACTGGACAGGCTGAGGCTGTCACAGCCACTCAGTCTGCGAGGCTGGTTGCATCAGCAGTCCCAGTCTGGCTGAAGGCCTGGAGGAGCCCTAGAGAGCCTGCACTTCATCCCATGTTGGAAGGCCTAAGTTAGGTGCTCATGTCAGGGAAGGATGACTGCAGCAGCTACAGCAGAATAGAGGAATTCTCCAGCAGGAGAAGAAGGCAGGCAGGCAGGAAGTCTATTTTTTCTCTCTCAGATCACTTTATATCTAGGGTGCACCCCACCCCCACTCTGTATAAGGTGCTGCCCACTCAGGGAGGACATCTTCTCCCCTCAGTTAACCTTTCTTGGAAATACCTCCATGGAGTCTTCCAGAGGTGGCTCTCTTAGTCGGCTACAGATTCATTCCATTTGACAATCAATATTCACCATCACACCCTTCAACCGTCTGCAGATACAAGGAACTATCCTTGAGCTAAAAGTGGGTCGACATCAGAAAATGAACCTGATGGCACCTTGACTTGGGTTTGCCTTGCTCCCAGGAGACATTTGGGGGTTTTGTTGTAGCAGCACAAGTGGATCAAGACCCATTTATCATTCTTTCCCAAGGAAAAGCAGAGATCTGAAAACGTACATTACCTTGGGTGTGAGGTACACATGAAATATTACAACAGAGATATCATTTGAGAATATATCATAGGGCTGGAGAGATGGCTCTGTGGTTAAGAGCGCTGACTGCTCTTTCAGAGGACCTGGGCTTGATTCTCAGCACCCACATGATGGCTCACAACCATCTCTAACTCCAAGCTCAGGAAACTGATGCCCTTCTCTGGCCTCCTCGGACGTACATCCATACAGTGCACAGATAATACACTGGTGAGAAGAAAGAAACAAGAAAGGATGAAGAAAGAAAAGAAGGAAGGAAGGAAGGAAGGAAGGAAGGAAGGAAGGAAGGAAGGGAGGGAGGGAGGGAGGGAGGGAGGGAGGGAGGGAGGAAGAAAGAAAGAGAGAAAGAGAGAAAGGGAGGAAGAAAGAAAGAAAGAGAAAATTATAGTATCACAGCACCAAACTTGGATTATACTTCATCTTTCCAAATGACAACTAAGAGTTGCAACCCTCTCATCAAGCCTCCTGGAAATGTGCTGTCCTCTCTCAGTGGCAACTCAGCCATAGGGGCCTCTCCTCTCTGTCTTGCATCTTTCCTCAGACTGCTGTACACATTCCTTCCTTCCTTCATAAACGTGTTCATTCTTCAAGCTGTTGGGTTTCTGTGGGTAGCCTTCTACCTCCGTTCCTAGTATCTTTTATTTTATTTTATTTTTGTGACTTGGCTGGAATGTAGCACTCAGTAGGCTTTGCTTATTTTGAAGAATTAAATATAAAAATAAGATTCAAAGGGTCAATGCAAAACATAGCCCCTGCTTCAAAGGGAGTGCAGGAGAGTCTCTTCCCAGCCACATGCAAGAGCCCGAGGCAGGGAACAGGCATGGAAACAATTCTGAAGGACAAGGTTCACTGCTGACAGAGTTACATAAACTTTTTATAGCTACAGAGCAAGAAGGTCATAAAGCCATCGGCTTACAGAACATTGCTGAAGACCCTGGGCAGGCAGGTTACAGTGGAACAAGTAATTCTTTTCCTAGGGTTTTATGCCGGTGTTTGTTTGTTTGTTTTTGTTGTTGTTGTTATTGTTGTTGTTGTTTTAACTGTTTTAGTTTGGGACGGATGGGAGCAAGTGGTCTGCTAGGCAACACATTGCTTAAGTTCGATGTAACCTAAGTTAGATACAGAGGTGGGTAACTAGAAACAGCCCGAGAGAACTTGGACTCGAGCTCTAACATTCAGACAGGAAGTTAGTTTTATTCTGCAGAATGTGAGACACAGATGAGACTTTTGCAGGGAGCTTCATTGCACACAGGATTAACTATCATTTCTTCCAGTGGGGTGAAAGGCGGATGGCTTTCCTCTGGACGGTGAGTTTGGGGGCACCAGATGAACGCTTAGAAGTAAAACCAGCAGTAATTCTGTTATCACTAGCACAGTACTAGGCAGAAAGTTGGCCAATAGCCAGGCTTTCCCTTCCTGTGTTCTCTATCCGGGGTTACCGTCCTCATTCTAAACACAATTCTCACGATCACAACTCCAGCCCACCAGATTGTGAAGGCAACTACAGGTTGTCTCTTGGTGGGTCCCTGCTTTGCCGGAGTCCATGCTGGCCTGAGTCCTGGCACCGCCCTCTGGGGGGGGGGGCGGGGTGGACCTGCAGCTTGTGCAGGAGGCGGGTGGGTGGGGCGTGTTCGAGGCCCCGCCCCCAACGTCGCCGACCCCGCCCACGACGCTCCGGGACCTCTCGCGCTGTCCCCACTGCTCCTCCTCGGCTGCTGCACTGAGCTATGGCGTTCGTGACCAGGCAATTCTTGCGCTCCATGTCCTCCTCTTCCTCTGCGTCGGCGGCCGCCAAGAAGATCCTGATCAAGCATGTGACCGTCATCGGCGGCGGGCTGATGGGCGCCGGCATCGCGCAGGTGAGCGGGCCTCGCGCCCCGGGTGTGGTGGAAATAGTTTGATGAAGTCCGAGAAGGTGCAGCATGCTTCAGTGTCCCAGAACTACAGCCTTCGGCCCGATCCTTACGTGCATGCTTCTCAACTAACTGCCGGGCCGGGGAAGGCTCGGTGGAGCGCGCTGGTGCACGCGTGCACACTGGAGCTGAACTGTGCACAGTTGTGCGTGCAAAGTTGCAGAGTGTTTGCTCACTGCCTGGATCTGACAGGAATCCGCTCGCCAAGACCTGGGCTGCGGTTTCTTTTAGTTTTCCTGATAAGTTTTTTCTTTGTTCTTTCTTTCTTTTTTTCTTTACAGTTCTTTGGGTGTTGGTCTGGGCACTTTTCTTTCCAAGTGTCCTGCCTCTCCCACAAGTTTCCTTCGTTGGCCTTCACTTTTGTAACAGTTTGGAAAGTCACCTAGTGGGAGTTTGTGGAGTTGCTGGGACTCCGCCCAGGCCTGGGCCAGGAAACTTTGACCTTTGACCCAGTGCCCGGTGCTGAAATCTGCGTGCTTGTCCAGCTCTGAACCTCAAGAGAGTGGGCGACAGAGATAAGCATAGTTTATGCTCTGAGACGTCTCTAATCTCTGATCGGCTTCTGTGGGACTTTGCCTGGTGCCAGCTGAGGCACAGTTCAAAATCAACTGTGCAGTTTGGCTACTGCGATGTCTGTAGTACCATTTTCTCTTAAGAGTTAACTTCCTACACACAGTAGAGAGCTCTGATCTTTTTCCATGAACTTGCTATTATATTCGTATCTTTTGAGGCCTTTGCAGTTTGAGTGTTGTGGCAGTGAAGGGCTTACCTAATTTTAATTAGGGAGGGTATTCGCAGGTCAGTGTCTTTTCCCAACCAAATGCACACTTGCATGCTTGCTATTTATTAGCCTTGACTGCACTTCCTTCCAAAGTCCATTAAATTAAACAACAAAAACCATACATGGCTATGCTGGAGAAAATATAGCTAGTCTGCTGTATCCCTCTGCACCACAAAAACTCAAGGCTGTGAGGAATGAGATTGGTTGTCCAGGTCCAAGAAAAACAATGTATCCCTTAAACAATGTTTAAGCAACATCTTATTAACAAGATAATAGGGTTCTCCTCCCCTCCCCCCAAACTGCTTTGGATTCGAAACTAATTAGAAAGCATCTAGCAGCTTTTGCACAAATGCAGGATGCTGTGTCTTGTGGATGCTGTGTCTATCCAAAGAAAGTGTGTTGAAGCACGGGAAGCACTTAGAATTAACTGGGTAAGGTGCTCGAACTTTGACCTGAGACGAGTGGATTAAAGTGATTGACAAGGATGGGCATCAGGGATTTGTGGATTAAATACTCGAGCAGCTGGATCAGGGAGTTCCTATGGAAATGTAAGCGGGGAGAGGAAAAGCTATGCAACTCCTAGCAGAACTTTTTGAATAAAAGTGTAACAAACACCCACCATCTAAATAGTGGGCATTCATAAGGAACAGCCATTCCTCTGGGTCACTTTAGGTGACCATTCTGATCCTGCAGGGGAAACTGCTTTCCTGATTAATAGCTCTACTATGTTCCAGTGGTTTAGATGGTCCATTTCTTATACTTGGCCTTGCAGCAAACAGTTCTAGTTAGTGCTGTCTCCTTCCTTCCTTCCTTCCTTCCTTCCTTCCTTCCTTCTTTCTTTCCTTTCTTTCCTTCCTTTCTTCTTTCCTTCCTCCCTCTTCCTTCCTTTCTTCCTTCCTTTCTTTCTTTCTTTTCTTTCTTTCTTTCTTTCTTTCTTTCTTTCTTTCTTTCTTTCTTTCTTCCTTCCTTTCTTAAAATTGGAACTCAGTTATAGTTGCAGACAGTTGTGAGCTGCCATGTGAGAACTGGGACTTGAACCCAGATCTTCTGGAAGAGGAGCCAATGCTCTTAACTGCTGAGTTATCTCTCCACCCATCATGCCGTCTCCTTTTTGAAAAAAAAATCCATAATGGACAGTTTTTGGTTCAGGGTAGTAAATCTTTTTTTTGCCTCTGGTACCAGGGATGAGTGATGAATTCATGTGCTGAGCGCAGGCAGTTGGGCGATCTGCATGTTGGTGAAACAGTAAAGCAGTTGCTTGGTCTCTGCAGTTTCTCTAGAGCAGAGGGTCTGTAGGAATATGGAAAAGCAATAAAGGAATTAACTGACACACACATAGCATATAGCTCCAAGAAGCCAGAAGTGTCATTGTGATCATTGGCACCATTGCTGCCATCTGTCCTCTTGTCCTTTTAGCCTCAGGCCCCTTTTGTTCCTGATCTCCATGTTGAGGCAGGAGCCTTGGGTTTAGGTAGGAAATATCTTGCTTAACCCTGACACAGATCCCAGCTGACAGACAGTGCAGTTTGCTCACGAGCTGCTGAGAAGGACAGCACCTTTTATTTAATTATTCCACCCAAGTGAAGCCATAAAAGTACAAACTCGAAGTAGCATCAGGGTTACCCTGCATCACACATTCAGCTGCCATTTCTTCTGAACTCTATGAAATGGTCTAAGTCAGTGGAGAGTCTGTTTGTAGTTTTAACTAATCGGCGTGTTCCATTTTGTGCTGAGTGGGATGGAAAGGGGTGTAAATACATTTTGTACGCACCCAATGCATTTTATCAAATAGTTAAGTAATTTTAGACAAATGAGGTCCAGGGTTAGTTACATTTAGCCAGAGTATAGGCCATTAGTGATTGTGTACCTTCTAAGAGTGTCTACATTGCCTGCCCTTTTTTGTTTGTTTTAAATTAAAAAAAAAACAAAAACCCAAACCAAACCTCTTAGCCTGCAGGTTAATGTTTAAGAGCAATGACTTGTTTTATGTGTTTGCCTGTGGCTCTCACTGCTGATTTCTCTTGAGGCAAAATGGCTTGTATCATTAAATGAACTTTGAGTGGAGACAGATCGCTTTTTGCTTTGTAGAGAGAGAAAGAGGAAGCTGCAAGCTGTGTGCTTCTCAGGTTGATAGAAGAGTTCTAAGCACGGCTTAGCCCACTGTCTTTGTAAGAATTGTCCAGAGCGCTCATACACTTCATTACATGACTTGTGTGCAGCCACTGGGCCAACCAGGAATAAGGTTTGAGAGACTTTCTGGCACAATGTGGTCTACATCTCACACTTTTGGGGGTGTGGAGAATATTTGAACTTGTGAAGATCAGGAGTAAGTTCATCTGACCAAAGCCACCAAACGTGTGTGGTTTGTGTGCCTGTGTGTATGTGTGTTTGAACATGTGTGTCCTTTTCAAAACGCAAAGGATGTGCTGGCTAGTCCCAGCTCTCTTACATGGAGATGGGAGGTGATGACAGCAGAGTCACCTAGAAGCTAGAAGACCAGCCAGCCTGGAGTATGTATCATGGCAGAAGCCACAAGAGAGACCCTGCCTCATGGTAGGAGAGAACCAACTCCCATACGTTATCCTTTGCTCTTCTCATGCACGTGTACACACACACACACACCTGTTCTAAATAGTGTCTATTTCTTTAGAGCTCTTTAAACTATTGAGATAGCTTCAGGTTCTAAGCTACAGGTGAACATTTGCTGCAGTCGTTCGTTCTTGGGCAATGCTCCGTGACTGGGGCAATGCTCCGTGACTGGATAGATGCTCGGAGAGACTGGAAAGCTGCTCTCCACCTTCTGAATTCAATCCCATCTCCTCTCACCGTCCTCACTTCTGAATTTCTTGGTGTTTAACGGAACAATAATCAGAGCTCTGTGAAGTTGTTGGCCTTATTAACTTCTGTTGTTACAATGAGTTAAAGTTTTCTTGAACAATAAATATAGACACTTAGAAGTCTTAGTATCACAGGAGACTGGGATAGTTCCGGGATCATCCGTGTTCCTTTGGAATGTTCCTTATGAAGGCCATGGCTTTATTCTCAGCTATTCTGTCCCTTTTTTCTTTTCTTCCTTCCTTCCCTCCCTTCTTCTCTCCTTCCTTTCTTCCCTCCCTCCCTCCCTCTCTCTTCCTCCCTCCCTCCCTCCCTCTCTCTTCCTCCCTCCCTCTCTCCCTAGTTCCCCTAGGTAGCTCTAGCTGGCATAGAACTCTCACCATATAGACCAGATCGGCTTTGAGGCAACAGAAATCCCCTTCCGTCTGCCTCTGAGAGCTGGGATTGAAGGCATACACTGTCACAGTCAGCGCACCAGTAGGTTTTTCTACTTAAGGCATGCCGTTCTTAAGTCCTCCCGGCTTTCCTGAGTTCCTTGGTTCTTTATAAGGTTATTCTCTATATAGATCAAAGCTCAGCCCTATGGCAGATCCACCTTCCGACCTGGAGTATATTTGGAAGTTCTGCCATTCCTACAGGGAGTAAGGGGTTGGGGCTGTCAGGTTTGTTTTTTCTTTGTGGTAATGGTATCCTACTTTAGCTGTCACTTGTCCCTTGCTTTGGTTTCTCATTTTCTCCTAATCATTTTCAGTCCTCCCTGCTGCTCTGCCTTAGGCACATACATATACCTGCCTCACTGCCAGCTCTGCTAGAACTCGGAGCTCATACTGCTGGTGTCTGGTGAGCGGTGTAAGTGTGAGAGAGCAGGCACTGGGGTCCCTGCAGGAGTGTGGTTTGTATTTTACATTATTTTATTATTTAGTGTACACACACACACACACACACACACACACACAGTATCACAGCAAACCCACGGATGTCAGAGGACAGTGCCTGCCTTTGAGTATTTGTGCTAAGACTGGGATGCAGTCAGAAGTCAGATGTGAGGATAATCATGACATTGGGAGTTTGTGGAAAGACTGGGATGTTGATGAAGTACAGCCCTCTGGTGCAGGGTCCCAAGAGGCACTGGCTAGAGATGTGCTGAGAGTGTGGAGAGACCAGGTATTGGGCCAGGTGATGCTAGTTTCTTGAATTTACCATGTAGGTTACCCTTCAGAGAACCTGATTCAGTATTATGATCCATTTGCAAAGATACACAAATCCAGCATACTACTTCTTGGCACAGTTGCTTGCTCCTTTGGCTCGAGTACTAGGGACTTTGACAAGTGTGCTATTCACTGGACCTATTTTTACAGCTCTGAAGCACCCTTGTCTAAAAATATTTCCCCTTTGGCTGAGCCTGCTTTCCACCAACCCCAAGAAAGTCTTAGAGCTGAGGACATAGCTCTGTGTGTGTGCATGTGTGTGTGTGTGTGTGTGTGTGTGTGTGTGTGTGTATGTGTCTGTGTGTTTTCCATATTGTTTGCCCTCAGTGTCTTACGGTGAGTGTTCAGGCCACTGTAATATAAAACAAGAGTTCTCAATGGCTTAAATAACCATCACTTAAAGGACCAAGGAAAGTCCAATGTTACAACATTGAATAATTTTGGAGGGAAACCAAAACAAACCCAGAATGGCCTCCACTCCTGCGTTTAACTCCAGATTTCCAGCTCCATCCTTTCCAGACAGTTAGGTGGGCCAGGCAGTGTCATTATGGAACTCAGAAAGCCCAAGTTGCTTTGTTGGCACCCAGATAGCAGCTTTCTTACATTTGTTTGTTTGTGTGTATATGTGTGTGTGTATGTGGTGGATGTGTGTGTGTGTGTATACACGTACATATGTTCATGTGCACTTGCCAGGGAATGCATACTGAGGTCATAAAAGAGCCGTGTAGGAGTCAATTCTCTCAGTTTACCACATGGGTCCTGGGTATTTGAACTCAGATTATCAGGTTTGGCAACAAGCTCCCTACCTGCTGAGCCATCATCATGCCTGCTGCCTGAAATGTTTTCTAAGTATCTCCTTATTAATGTAATTATTCTTGAACTATCAGGAGAAGCCTTAAGCTACCTCCAAAGGAAGATCTGGTGGCTTTATCAGTTTTTAATCCCGTAAGCATATACCCCCAAATGAAAATGCTGCTTATACAGTAGTACTGTTCTTAGGTTCTTCAGGAATTTCAGTGTTTTTTCCATAAAGGTATTATTTTTGCATTCCACCAACAATACATAAAAATCCTTTTCCACTTCCTTGCCTACACTTTTGTTGAATGTGATAACTATTATTCTGATTTTCATTTAGTATTTAGTAACTTCACGCGTACACACAATACGTTTTGGCCCTCTCCACCTCTGCGCCCTCTCCTGCTTTCGTAACCTCCAGTCTTTGAATATCTTACTGAATACACTCTGAGAGAGCTGTGTGTGTACACGTGGGTGTGAGGCTGAGCAGCAAGAGCCTGGGCAACTCACCAGGGACCATACTTCTGAAGAAAAAAAATGCCTCCCCCTTCCCCAGTGTCTAACACTTGTCAGAGGCTCCTCAGCCAGGGGTGTGGAGTCTCATTAGCTCACCACCCAACCATGCTGGAATATGTTCTGGCTTGATCTCGTGCAGGTAACCATAGCTGATAGGAACTCGTGAATGCTAGGCCCCGTCATTTCCAGAGGACAACATGACTCCTTGTCCTCCAGATTGCATATGCTTTCTTTCTCTCTCTTCTGCCATGTTCCCCAAGCCTTGTGTGTGTGTGTGTGTGTGTAGAGGGTCAGCACAGATGTTCTTTTTAGGGTTGATCACTTATTCTTAGCCCCCTGACTAGTCACCGGTCTGCATTAACTGTGGATGAAGCTTCTCTGACTAAGGTTGACAGCAGCGCCACTCCATGGGCATAAACATCACCTTTATAGGGGTGTTCACAACATGTCCGTTTAGCAGAATAGGTCTTTCCCACCTGCTGTGGGCTTTTGACCAAGTTTACTGTAGCAGGCATGAATTCTCTCTTGTAAGGTGGGTCTCAAATCAAATCAGAAAGCAGTTGCTTTCCCCTCCCCATAGCTATCCCACAGTTGCACGGAGGACATATCTTGCCAGGTGGGCTTTTCGTGTATCATGCAGGTCTACCCCTGGGGAAGTCTATTGACGACTTTTTCTTTCTCAGGAGGCTGCACAGTGCTTTCTGATCCTGTGAAAACTAGCCAACAGGGAGGAAGGTTTCAGGCCAGGCTCAGCCTGATCTCTCTCTGTCCTACAACCGAAGTATCGTTTGTCTTCAGTAAAATAGTGTCTTAGGATGGGCAACAAAGAGCAATGACAGTTTCTTCAGTGTTTGGGGATCCTCTATGGCCTCTCTGACCATAACTGGTAAGGCGATATCCCATTCCTGGCACTGGGTTTCATTTAGTGACCCACATCTTCTTGGAAGGGTAGGTATGGTCCACCATGTAGGACATACCTCTGATCATAATTCTTCTTTAAACCATTATTTTTTAATTAGGTTACAGAGTAGTGGGTTTCTATAAGGCTTTTTCATATGTCTTTCACTTTGTTCAACCTCTTTCCCATCTCTCCTCTCTCCATTCTCCTGCTTCCTATCCCATAAGTTCCCCTTCCCCAATACTTCCCCCACCTCCACCTTCATATCACACGGACTCTGTCCCCTGCCTTCCTTAAGGCCTCTTTCGCTCTCTTCTCTCATGAGCCCCTTCTGGGTTCCTGTGCTCTGTGGATACTCTAGATCAGACACACAAGTTTAAAACTTTGAATCTGCAGTGCATTGGCAGCGGCTATTCTAATGGATGGGACAGGTTAGGGATTTCCCAGTGTGCTCTCGGATGGACTTTAACATCCACACGTCTCCTAGTGGACTCAGCTGTCCTTTCTTCTCTGACCTTTGCTCTGTTTATCAGCGAATGTATGTTTTTCTATGGAGAAGGGGTTCATGGCTAGACACAATTTGAAAGGCACCGCTGTCAGCCACCATGCCAAGTGATCTGTAACTAATAACCTGAACAGTAAAAGGGTTGCTGACCTAACCTTACAATAGGGAAGAAACTACAATGTCTTAAGTCTCCTGTGTGATGGATGGAATTGCTGGGTCTGTATTCCCGTGTTCCAGACAGAAACAGACACCAGGGCTCCTTTGACACATTGACCGGCTAGACTAGCTAAACACAGTCCACTTGGAAATCACAGGCGTGGCGGTCAAAGGGCACAAAGACCAGGAGTTTCTCTTTAGGCAGCACTCAGTGCTTGTCCAGCTGTTTCTCCTTCACCAGCATCCCGGACACCAGCGGTGGAAAAACCATCCTCCGCCCGCCCACCGAAACAGATTGTGCTCTCAACTTGTTTCTCTCTTCTTACTGTTCTTTGCAAGCTATGATGTGATGCCTCACAATTCTAAAACATTTCCAAGGTTGCTGTAAAGGTTTCTAATAGCAAAAGGCAGTCATAGTTTCTGCCTTTCTTTCGCTCTCTCTTTCTTTTTCTTTAAGATTTGTTTCTTTATGTTGCTGTCTTCAGACACACCAGAAGAGGGCATCGGATCATATTACAGATGGTTGTGAGCCATCATGTGGTTGCTGGGAATTGAACTCAGGACCTCTGGAAGAGTAGTCAGTGCTCTTAACCACTGAGTCATCCCTCCAGCCCCAGTAACGGTTTCTTAAACATTCATTTCTAGAATAATACACAAATTGAGGCTTTTGTCACCCCAGTGTTGTTATTAGGAAGTGTCTCCCGTGTGCTGGGTGGCAGGTAAGATGTGGTTGTTGCCCAGGAGAAACCCATTGTCTGCTGAGGAAGAAATACAGGTGGGAATGACTAATCATAAGAAGGCTGCAGACTGCCTGCTCACTCTGTCCACAATGGGCTGACACAGATGGGAGCTTCAATAGCTTAGTGCTATTTTACCTTCTTTTTAAATTGTGTTGCTTGGGGCTAGAGAGATGGAGCCATGGCAAAGATGACTTCCTGCTCTTGCATAGGACCCAGAATTGGTTCCCAGCACCCACATCTTGTGGCTCATAACTAACTGTAATTCTAGCTCTCATATTATCTTTTTTTATTTATTTACTTTTTTTTTTTTAGCAGAGTTTCAGTTTATGAAGACATTGTAAACATAGATTTTAAGTTAAGGGTTGAGAGAGGCATCAAGGAAAGACACAGCTGCACAGAGAGCATGCCTATAACTCTCCAGGAAAAACCCTGTAGACGCTTAAAGGTAATAGACATATAGCATGTACTCTATTGATAAAGGAAAAGGGACATTAAAGTGTGTGTGTGTGTGTGTGACATATATGGAACTTACAATAGCAGGAAATTACAGTTGTCCCATGGATAAGGTTGTTCCCAGACTACCTTAGGGTTGTATTTGTAGTGACAGCGACTTCAGAACTTGAAGTAGACGATGGATGCAGTGACCCTCAGACAATCCCCAGAACATTACCTTGAATTCATGGTTGAAAATTATTGTTGACAAACCTCCCAAATTTTAATTTATCACTCATCATCCTCAGTGGAATTTCTCCTGACCTTGGCTATTTATTGACCAAATTTTGAAAGTTTTCACGGAAAAAAGAAAACAAAAACAAAAGAGCAAAACAAAACAAAACACAAACAAAAGCCCCACCATCAATTCCTTGCCATTTCATGTACGGATTCTGGGTTGGAGGTATCATCACGTGACTGAGCGGCCACAGAGAGCCGCTGACTCATTGGCTAAGAGCAAGTGCTGCTGTCCTCTTCCTCCCACGGTGGCTCCCACAGGTGATCTGCTGCTTCTGTGTGTCAGAAGGACCCGGAGGCGACTGTGTCCTCATTCAAGGAGAGGCAGCCTCTATGCCGGCGTCCCCCAGCAGCAGTGATGAGATAGAACATGTTCTGCTGGGTTTTTTTTCCAATCTATTTATTTATTATATATAAGTACACTGTAGCTGTCTTCAGACACCCCAGAAGAGGGCATCAGATCTCATTACAGATGGTTGTGAACCACCATGTGGTTGCTGGGATTTGAACTCAGGACCTTCGGAAGAACAGTTAGTGCTCTTAACCGCTGAGCCATCTCTCCAGCCCATTTTGTTTTGTTTTTAAAAACAAAGTCTCAATCGTGTTCCATTTTACCAGTGAAGTCACAGGAGCCAGATGCTGGTGTGAAAGCTGGGTAGCTCAGAGCATCAGAGAATGCACCAGCCGACCTTCCTCCTCAGCCCCTCTCTCTCACCAACTCAAAACCTCTTTCCAACTGAATGTCCCTCCCTTCTACTTCCTGTGTGTCTCTCTAGCCATCCTCCTGACTCCCTGTTACCCTCTATGATTCTTTTCTTAATAAACCTATCCTCACTTCCTGCCAACGGATTGCTTGCCTCTTGACTTTATATCATCCTCTTTATAGTATTCAAGCAGAAAACTCTTGGATTAGAGGTGTGTGTGCTAAGGCTGAGCCACATTACAGCTAAAAACAGGTTTTTCCAGTAACACAATCTTGGGGTTTCTGGTGTGATCAAATTTTTTACAACATCTGGCAGAGGACACATGGGTGTGGGTTTGTAGAATCATGGGAAGGGAGACATGCTGTGTGTCTGGGAAAGAATACAGGCTCAGGCTACTCTGCTGTCAAGTGTTAGAGCTTGCAGAGCTGCCCAAGGTAAAAAGAGCAAGTCAGCTTCTGACACTGTGAGATTTTGAATATGAAAGCAGACAGATTAAAACCCATCTTTGAAGCGGCTTACTTTGGGTGTAAACTAGTAGTAGATGACCAATGACAATCTTGCTGTGAAATTTTAAAACAAATGGAAATCAGTTGTTGACTCTCTGGAGGGGTTAGCATTTGAACTGGCCTTGTCATGATGGTTGAAACTGTTGAACAAAAATTAAAGATGCCTGGGCTGGAGAGGTGGCTTGGTGGAGAAGGTGTGTAAAAGTGTCTTTTATTTGCCTGAAATAAATGTTGTCTCGGAGGCTAACCTCCTCAGTCTGCTAGCCTAGGCCTACTCCCGGAGGCTTCTAGCCTCCATACAATCTTATCTAGGCCTAGAATGTTTTCAGCCACTGAGATTTATTGCTGAATAAGCTCACCCTTTCTAGTTCTTTCGGAACTCTGGCTGGCTGGTTCAACTCAGCTGCTCCGTCTCAAACTCCTCTCCAAGCTGACTGTTCAAACTGGCTTCTTTCTGCTTCTCCCTGAATTGCCCTGTTTGGCCTCAAACTAACCCTAGCAATTTGTTCTAATCTTCTGGCTCCTCCTTTCTTTGGCTCGTTCTGTCTTACCTTGTACCTAGATTTTTTTCCTCTGTGTAATTGTCCTGATTAAACTGCCTCCTTCTCCCTTCTCCCCCCTCCCCCCACACACACCCTCCCTCTCTGCACTGCCCCTCAAGTAGCCTTCCCTTCCTCTCTTCTTGTGAGAGTTGCGAAGATCCTATTCTATTGGATCTTTCTCTGCTTTGTCACTTTGTCTGCCACTTTATTAAACATCGCTTTCAAACACGAATGCTCCCTTCTACAAACCAACTTCTTTGTGTACTAAGGTGTGTGCTAAGGGTGTGTCTGCGTTCCAGCCAGAGGGATTAAAGGTGTGTGCTGAGGCTGAGCCACACCACAACTAGAAACAGGTTTTCTCAGTAAACAACACAAAACACAATCTCGGAGTTCACAGTGGGAACAAATATCCTGAGTGCTCACTGCGCAAGTGTCATGACCAAAGTTCAGATCTCTAAAATTCATATAAAACCCAGCTGGGTGTGACAATTCCCCTGTAATTCCAGAAGTCCTACCAGATTAATCTGGCTAGGCAGATCAAACAAGCCTCTCTGGGTTCAGAGGCCCAGATTCAGTAATATAAGGTGGAGAGCAGTCAACACACATGAATGCTTGCACACAGACATACACTTAAAATGCACATACATCACATGAATATATATAATTTAAAAATGAGTGGGGAAATTCAAGATGGGATTAAGGGAAAAGTGCTGTCAGAAAACTCTACTCTGCAGAACAGTGGTACCAATGATGTCATAGAGAGCTGGTTTTAGCGCTGAGATGGTGACTTGGCCTAGAATAGAATATGTTGGTTTCTGGTACAGTTGGAATTCTAGGAATGATTGGCATTTAAGAAGGAAGAGGTATAAAACCAGGAGAATATTGAAAATAGAGACTTGAAGAAAACGATTGTTTAAAGTTGAGTCACTTCGCAGCATCAAAAGGAGACACGGAAGCAGTTTGCAGCTTCAGAGTGGAAACTCTATTTCATTTTCTACGTACATTGATATTGGTAGACACTGGGTTCAGTGTCACTTCTGGAAGGTTCTTTTGTCCTTGGACAAAGTAAGAAGATACGATAAAACAAATGTACTTCCTTCCAAGGACACAGTCTTGCCAGAGCATACAAAAAGTGTGGCAGCTGCCGTGGCTACACTGTGGGTTTTTTTTTGTCACACAGCCTGGGTTTCTGAGGTCATCTGAATAACTCAGACAACTTGGGTCATTTACACCATGCAGTCTTTTCATGCCTGTTCAGCTATATGAAGTTCCACATTTGCTTCTATGCATTGCATGTCTCAGTAGCAGCTTAAATCGCCTCCCACAAGTGTGCATTTAGTACAGTGATGAGCTGTACGTAAATAGATTGTCTTCAGACACGAGCGTCTGCGAGCCTGCACCAGTGCCCACATTTGGTTGGACCCATGTTCAGTTTTTTAGCTTTCCCCTTTGCCAGTAGACTTGTTCTTGTGTCCTGACTTTGAAGGCTTTGTACAAGGTCTCCAGGATCTTGCTGTCTATCCTGTCCTCCCACCTCCACATAAAATATAGCAGTGGAGAATGACCGTGGACTAGATATTGGGAAGGCGACTGTCTCAGTGTCTCAGTGTTTTCTGTGGCTGTAATAATACCTGGCACCATTGGTAAAGAGAAGGGGGTTGCTTAACTCAGAATTCCGTCAGTTGGAATGTCCCATGTTGGGCAGCCAGATCTGGATTTTTGTTGCTTCCCCTCTTAGCAGAGAGTGGAATGGAAGGTGGATCTGTCCAGGAGAGAAGCAAAAGAGCCACACCCACCTTGGAGCAGCCTGTTCTGTGGTGATGGACCCCCTCCTGCAGATGGCTTTTGTCTAATGCATTCCTTCCCATAATCCTCTAGTCCTCACCCGCCTATACCAATACCACCTCATTTGGGCTAAAGCTGGACACAAGGTTTTAAGGGAAAACTATATTCAGTCAGCAATAGCCCTTGATAAGTTATCTGTAATTCATGTAGCAGTCCTGATAGAGGGAGCCTTTGTAAGAACAGCAAGCACTCTCAATCACTGAGCCATCTCTCTAGCCCCTGGTCTAATCACTTTAAACAAAATAATCATAATTTTGTTTATGATGATTTTTAATCACCCCCCCACACACACACACATACACATGCATGCACACTTACTTCTTGGTGCTGAGAACTGAACCCAGGATCACATGCAAACTATGTCCATTACCACTGATTTACCCCCCTAGCCCCTGGTGTATTTGAGTCTTGCAAAACTTAACTAATAGCCTGCAGGTTGCCAGGAGCCTTACTGATAATACAAATTAACACAGACTTTGTGTATTCTATGTATTGTGTACAGGGAAGATGCAGGACCATAAGAAATCCCTTAATACTGTAACAGCGAACTGGAATGGTTCACACGGTCGGATGGCTCAACGCTCCCACCGTGAGAACCCACCTATGGGAGGACTCAGCTGTGCAGTGCACACTTGGGTAATGGTCTGAAGTTATGATTTGATGTTTCATTTTTATCTACACTTCTCTCCATTGCAAATGGAACCATGTGTGCTCAGAGCTTATGAGTGTAAGTTTTGATACATTTTTAACTTTCCCTTGGGAGTGTGTTTCTTTCTTGTTTGTTTGTTTGTTTTTTGTTTTGTTTTTAACTTTATTTAATGTATGCTCTGGTGCATATGCATCTGTCTGCCTGAAGAGAGCATCATATCCCCCTATAGATGGTGGGGAGCCACCATGTGGTTGCTGGGAATTGAACTCATGACCTCTGGAAGAGCAGCCTGTGCTCTTAACCGCTGAGCCATCTCACCAGCCTGGGAGTGTATTACTTTATTTCTTAATTAAATTTGTTCTTCGACAGATTCATACGTGTATATAATGCTGTTGGTTACCCTCACTTCCCCTACTCCCTCCTATCTCCCTTGCACACATTTCAAGCCCCCCCCCATTCCCTTTCCCATGTTCATGTCTTTTTGCTTTCTTTTGTGACCCACCGAGTTTAACCAGGGCCATCTGAGTGACATGGAATTATGCAATGGATCCTGACACTGAGATAAGAAATGACTCCTTAGCCTCCACAACCCATCAGTAGCCAATAATTCAGCACAGATGGGGTGGGGCCCCAGGAGCCCCTACCCAATCCATGACTTGCTATTGACTGGCTTAGTCTTATGCAGGCAAATATAAGTTCATGGTTGCGGTGGGAGTGAGTGCGCGGAAGATGCCATTCTTAAAGAGTCTCTTTCTGTTTACCCCAGATAGAAGTGTAGTGATAAACCAAAGCAATGATTGCAACCAAGTTGAGTTTAATGAGTTTTCTCACAGGAGCATACATTGCGCTTCTCTCCATCCTAGTGTGGAGGACAGACCCTGCATCACGGAAGCATCCTGTGCAAACCAGAGCCATGTGATGATGGGTGAATGGGTCCCTCTCTCCCCAGCCAGTTTACTGCTCACATAACTTTAGAGAGAAAGGCCTTCCTTGTGAGTCTTATGAGTGTTTTGAGCCTCGGAGTCTTGTAAGTTTTTGTGAGTTTCCCAAACCTCAGCTCCTCTCTTCCCAGGAAGGAATGTTTCCATCCAGAGGAAACAGATACAGTTTCTTATGACAAACAGGTTTCTTTGTAGTCCATGGTAGTAAGTGATAAAACAGATAACTATATACATATGTTTTATGCACTTAATGACATACCGAACTCTCTCTTGTTTCTTTGGGTGTTTATAGGTTAAGAGGCTTCTGTCTCTCTCTCTCTCTCTCTCTCTCTCTCTCTCTCTCTCTCTCTCTCTCTCTCTCTGTGTGTGTGTGTGTGTGTGTGTGTGTGTGTGTGTGTCCAAAGTCACTCACCCTAGAAGACAGTATTTTATCTGTGGCCTTCGATCATTGATGGAAGGCATTTCTTCTGACCTGTGCGTTTTATGCAAACTGTGGAGACTTCTGCATCCCCACTCTGCAGGTTGTTTGAGTGCTCCACTGCAGTTGCTTGGCTGCCAAGAAAACATGGCGTCTCTTATTCTTTTCTTAGCTCTCAGTGAAATGTGTACCGTGATGAAAGACTTAATCACATGAAGGATTTGGGGCTTTCCAGAAGAGCGCCTGGGCAATCGTCACTGAGTCCTCAGCAGAGGGAAAGGACAGCTCTCACAAGCCTGAGTGAATGGACAGGGAATTGGAGAAGAGTTGTCTGGGTTGGGGAGTGGGAGGAGGGTGCTTGCTTGTGTGAAAACTTTAAGAGCACTGTAGTTCATGTTTCCAACGTGGAGACCTGGCTGTTTGGTGCAGGAAATTATATGAGCCTGTGGAGACAGTGTTTGAAGGATAAACTCTTGAAAATAAAGCAAACCTCTTCTGATGGATGGGAGAGGGAACTTCCCCAAATGAGAAGCCATTGCTAAAGTAACATGGCCCTGAAACTGTAGAATGTAAGTTGTCTCACACAGTGTGGAAGGAGGGATGTTGACCCAAGTAGAACTATGTTCAGTTTAAATGTGTGCGTGATACTAAAGTCAGCACACACCTCGTTCTTAGCAGTTGATCCCCGGGTCTGATGGTTTGAATGAGAATGACCCTCATAAGGCTGATGTATTTGAATATCTAGGGCCTAATTGCTTGTGCTGTTTCAGGAGGCTTAGGAGCTGTGATCTTTTTGGAGGAAGTACGTCACTGGAGACATACTTTGAGAATTTAGAGCAGTGGTTCTCGACCTCCTTGATGCTGTGACCCTTTAATACAGTTCCTCATGTTGTGGTGACCCCCAACTACAAAATTACTTTTGTTGCTACTTCACAAGTGTAATTTTGCTACTCATATGGATCATAATATAAATAATCTGATATGCAGATGGCCTCAGGCGACCCCTGTGAAGGGATCTTTCTACCTCCAAAGGGGTTGTGAGCCATGGGTTGAGAATTGCTGGTATAAAGATTCCTCATGTCCCCTGTTTACTTTCTTTGTTTCATGTTTGTGGTTCAAGATGTGAGCTCCCAGCTTGCTGCTGCATCTGCCCTGCCTGTCACTTGCTATCACTAACCCTTGGAACCGTAAGGCCAGATAAACTCTTTCTTCCCTAAGTTGGCCTGGTTATGGTGTTTTATAGTACACCTGGTCATTAATGGTGGCCACAGATAAGAACAGAGTGTGTGACGCTTTATCTCAGTTGTCAACCTGATGAGGTCCAGAATCCCCTGGGGACCTCTGGACTTGTCTGTGGGGAGTTATCAGAATAGGCTCATTATGGTGGGGAGACCCATCATGAAGTGGGAGGCACCATTCCCTAGGCTTGGCTTGTGGACTGCATAGAAGGGAGAAATCCAGCCAGCCACTTCCATTGGTTGCTTTCTGCTTCCTGACTAAGACACAATATGAGCGGCTGCATCCCACTGTGACCTCTCCAAAATAAGCCCTGCCTGCCTGCCTGAGGCTGCCTTTATCTCAGCAATGAGAGAAGTGACTCATAATACATTTCATGAACTTTGGTCTTTATAAGGACATTTTATATTTGGGGTTTTGGGGGGGGGGGGAGGCAGGTCCTCTGCAAGAACAAAGGTGTTCTTAATCACCGAGCCACCTTTCCAGCCCTAGGAGGACACTCGTATATGGAAGCTGTTCTTTGGGTGATCAGCCTCTGTGGACTTTGGTTTTCTTTTGTTGTGGAGCCTTTTGAAGAATCTGTTCTCTGGGAGATTCTGGATATTCCCCACCCCACCCCCAGCCTTATGGCTTGTGGTGAACCAAAGCCAGGTCATTAGCCAGGGATGGTGGAGAAGAGTCCAGAGAAGATGAGCAAGCGAATGAGCATGCTTCTTGCTCAGGTGGCCAGAGGTCAAGAAGAAGGGACAGGAACACAATGAGCGCTGGACCAGACTTTTAGGCAAAGAATTAAACTAGTTTTATTTAGGGGAGATGGAACAAGAACATGGTGTTTGAAAGCCCTGGCAGAAGGGGGCTTGGTGGGAAGTGCCCTTCCTTTAAGGCATCTTTGGACAGTACCTTTATGATATAATATGATATTTTCATGGGCAGCATCAGGAAGGCTTTTCAGTGGTACCAGTTTAAGGACAGAGGTTTCCTCCTCCCTTGTGTTTGAGGAGCGGTGACAACCCAGGAGTGACATGAGTAGGTGGAGGAACACGGCTGGGGTCAACAGGAGCTGGCAGAGCGATGCTTTGGGCACAGCGACTGTGCATTAAAATCATCCGCAGGAGTATTCTAATGCATCGTCTTGGCACACACCAGACTGGACGCCTCACAACACCCGAGGGTGGTGCCTGCACTCTGGTCATCTTAAAGATTCCCAGCCCGGTCTGGTTTGCTGTGGTGTGTAGATCTTAGGTAGTAGTTCTCAGACCTCAGCAAGCATCACACTCACCTGCCAGGGTTAGGGACCCACAATGGCCTGCAGCCACACAGAGTGAAAAGGGCTGGGTCTTCCGAAACAGCTTCTCTCATGGAACCTGGAGCTCACCAAGCAGGCTAGACTAGCTAACCGGTGAGTCCTAGCGATCCTCCAGTCGCCACCTCCCCAGGCATCTGGCTTTTTATGTGGATGTTGGGAATCTGAACTCAGGTCCTCTTGCTTTTTCTGATGAGCACATTGTCGATTCCCTGAAAAGTAATTTTGGCTAGTAGCATAATTATGTTTGATTGAAGCCATATGATTATAGACCTGTTACTTTAATTAACTTATATGCTATATGACAAGACTTTTTCTGGGCAGATGCAACACAAATGTCTGTTCGGCCCAAATGGAACACCCACAGTACAGATACCATCAAAGTGCAATGTGGTGAGCCCATGAGTTTTATTGGGGTTACTTACAGACATATGGATGGAGGGAGCTTACAGGCACAGAGATGACTCAGAGAAAGCTGCATCACCAAAGCCAACCCCAGAATGGATGACCAACTGCTCACAAAGCTGGTTCTAGAACAGCTAGGGCTACACAGAGAAACCCTGTCTATCAAAACTAAAACCAGAACCAAACCAAACCAACAAAACAAGAAAAAACAAAGCCAGGCGCTGGGAACACACTGCACAACCTACAGACAGTTCATCAGGTTTCAGAGTGTCCTTTCCAAGTGCCTCAGTTGGCCTAACCCTCTTCCAGGCAACTCTCCTGGTTTTTGCTTCGTCCAGTGAGTTGTTCTTCCTTGAGAGTCACCTTTGCAGCTTGGCTTTGCTCCACCTGAGAGAGGACTTTGCTTTTATTGTTTATTCTGGCAGGAAGGGGCCTAGAGAATCTGATCAGTTTCAGGAACTTCCTGAAGCTATTTGAGTTTGCTTTCCTGCTTAAGGAGTTTCCTTCCTATAAAATAGAACATTTTCAATCTGGGAGAAAACTGTTACACAGTACTCATAAGTTTCAGTTTTTTCATGTATCAAGTGAAACAGTAAGGTTAATTTCATAAGCACCTTTAAAATATATGGGAGCACCAGTGGGTAGAAATTGATTTGTTATAAGTGCATCAGAGCATCATGGAAGAATTGATTTGTTATTCGGTTACTCAGTAGGACTTTTTAGTGATACTGTTACCAAGCCAGCAATTGTTTCCATTCTTGTTTTCTGCTTGAAAGAGAATATAAATTTAGTTTATATTTTATCAATGCTACTTTATAACTGTTGCACATTAAAAGCTGATTATTTCTGCAGCTAGTCCAAGTGTCATGTATGCCTCCAACTGGATCACAGGAAGACCAGTCCTGGAGCCAAGAAGTCTCCGAACTTAATCCTGGCTTCAGGCCTCACT
Organism: Mus musculus; assembly: GCF_000001635.26. NCBI lineage: Eukaryota > Metazoa > Chordata > Mammalia > Rodentia > Muridae > Mus > Mus musculus. Next base: position 131,253,160 of record NC_000069.6, on the reverse strand, counting down.
GGGTGATTGTGGCCCAGTGGCTCAGTCTCTTTTGTGTTGCTGCCCCTTTAATATTGCTGGATCTTTTGCATAATGGTTGTTGCTCGCCAGACTGGTTGGCTTAGTCAGAGATAGTCTTGGGGAAATACAGCCTTGATCCTGGCACCAAGTAGGTTCTTAGTACCTTCGGGTTCTTGTTACACTTTTCTTCTTTTTTTAAAAAAGGGTTTATGTTTTTCTGTTGGTCGAGAGTAGGTATAGAACGTTACTTACATTGGCTTACACAAACGAATACAACACGTGCACCGATAATTCCAGAAGAAGCACGTTGGGCACTCAGGAGGCCTCGGCTGCACGACTGTACTTAAGCTTGTCTGACTGGGTCAGGCTTGTCTACACTGAGAAGCATGCAACATCTCTGGATTTCGTTGGGGCAAGAGCCAGAATGCCTGCTCCAACATCCACCTGCGTGGTAATCTATTTAGATTGCTGTGCCAGCAACACGAATGTGAACCCTGTGTGGAGTGGTGTGGAAGGAACACTGGCCCCATGGCCCCACGGCTATTTTATGAAGCAGGCGATATGTACCAGGCTATGTGTCATTTGTGGGCCTGGCTTAGACGTTTAGAAAGATGATTAAGATGTGATGTTGCCCTTAAGTAGTTGCTGGTTGGTGTCTCTCAGGCACATCTGATGGAAGTGACTGCAAGGAGCCTGAACATTAAGAGGTAATGGCCTCGGTATCAGCCACCTCCTGTGACTTATGGACAAAGTGGGAAATCAGCCAGTGATTTACAGAATCACGGATCGTGCTGTGCGTGCCATTCATTTCAAGCTCCCGGAACATTGCTTGGAGAGTTAGCTTCCCTGCGACGGAGCGGCTGCATCTGGCCAGTTGTCGACACGTAGGAACTGGGAAGGTGGTTTTCTAGAAATATCACCAGTGGTCTCACCCCTGAGACCTGCTTGCTCCCGGAAATGCTGGGCCATTCGGGGCTTGCTGGTAGACAGGAGGCTTCATCGAGGCTGGTTCGCTTCTTTTGTGAATGAGAGTATAAACTCCCCATGTAGGAGAGCTGTCAAGAGCATCGCTCTCCGTTGTTGTTACGTCACCTGTGGTACAGCCTGGTGTCATGACTGTTTATGTCTTCTCAATTCTAAGAGCTGAAAAACCCAAGCAGTTTCCTACTGGAGATGAAGAGGGGGGAAGTATGGGTTGGGACCCATGTGGGTAAGAGCCCAGGAGTCCTGTTTGGCCACCTTGAGGAACGGTCTAGAGCAGAGGTCAGGAGAAACTATGTAAGAATCACTTGTTTCAAACACCATAGAGATATGGCAGAGGGGCCAAGAGCAGAAGCCCTCAAGGCAGCACTTGCTTGTCCCTGCGTTGCCGGTCATGAGCCTCTATTGGTGGCCCTCACTCCTGCCTGTCAAGTTGACAGTCTCTCAACTGCCAAACACAGAGCAGGCTAGTTCCCCGCCTGGCCCTACCAGGACCTTGAGATCTGTTCATTTCTGTTTCTCTGCTAGCCCTTCCCCCACGTGGTTCGGTAATTCTTTAGGAGGTCCCACGTACAGACATATGCAAGGTGGCAACTTACTACTGCTAAGGGATGAAGTAAAGAGGAAAGACTGCTGGAGTGTGTCAGGTGCCAGGCAAGAGCTGGCAAGGGCCTTCCCTGTCCCTCACAACCACATTGGACAGGTGTAGTTCCCTCGGCAGTGAGATGTGACAAACCATGTAAAAAGTTGTCTCTAGGTGCTCCAGCTAGAGACTTGGCATCCAGGCGTTTTACTGAGGAATAGCCATGCTATCATCCGGCGGATGGCCATGATATCATCTGATTCCGACATTGCACTGTCTCAGGAGAGCCTGCAGCAGCGGAAGCTGCATGGTCAGAGAAGGACGAGAACTCACTCCAAACCCAAGTTCTAGAGGTCAGCCCAGGGTCAGCTTCACAAGCGGCCTTCCTAAAAGCAGAGGACCTGGGTCTGCTGTGGTCACTCCCTTCTGTACTGTTTCCAAAGTTGCTCTGCCCAGTCACCTCGGCGTGTCGGCTCTTGGCCTTGGCTCGCTAGAGAAACACTGGCCTGGGTCCTCAAGTGTTCTGCTTTGGGAAACGGTCTGGCCTTACACTGACAGCGGGGTCACTCACTGTGTGCTTCTGTCTCTTATCGGGATGACTTGGCCTTCTTGCTCCCATCACCCTGATCTGTCAGTTCTCCTGCATCAGCAGCTTTCCCATTCTTTGTTTCTCAGATCCTGGGATGCTGAAGCTGCCCACAGGCCGGGCAGGCTCGGACCTGTACCACTGCGTGGGAGAAGCCCTAGGTGTAGCTGTCATTTTAAGCCTGCATTTCAACACTTCAAACTTGATGCAGCATTGGGAACCTGGCTGTGGGATTTGAACCTGTTGGCTCTCACTGCTCGTCTGGTTCTGTCTTATTCTCTCTGTGTTTTCTGCTTTGAGGCTTGGCTGCTTGGCTTCAGGAATCTCACATGATCACAGTGTTTTTCACCTTCTTACTTCTTGGGCAGATCTGCAGCTAGCCTGCCCCTCTCACCACACCACCAGTGCCCACCTGTCCTAAAACTGTGTCTCCAGGAAGTACTCAGGCTTCCTGGGGCCTCTTCTCAGGGTGGCTGTCACATCGTATCTGCGATAGATTGGGTGTGTCCTTCTACTCCTACCTTGAATTGAGTCACATTTGTGTGTAGATGACTCAATAGTCTTTTTTTTTTTTCCCCAACAAACTCCCTGTTCTGTGGTCCTTGCTGGGGCTTTTAGCAGACTGGTGAAAGAGGACTTGACTTGACCCTGACAGTGTGTAAAACAGGCTGGTTGTTTGTGGTCTTGGGACACAGCTTCACTCAATATACCTGTGTCTCAGGGATGTCGCCTACCCAGGGGGGAATGGAGAAGGCAAGAAATGTGGAATCCCCTTTGCCTCCCCAAACTGGCTAGTTGTCATAGACTCTGCTCTCCTTCTAGTTGTGTCCTTAAATAGCTCTTGGGGACAAGATCTTCATTGGCTTGGAGTAGAATTGTAAGCTTCACCTACTCCTGCTTTAAGGGCCACAAGAAGAGACGTGTTATGGAGAATTTGCGGCGTGACTTCGGACCGCCTCAGGCAAGAAGCAAGTGTCTGACCTTGGCTGATGCTTAGGCCCATGAGCTATTTTGAGTGGAATAGTAGTGGAAGCCATGTAGAATATGAAACTGATTCTTTTTTTTTTTTTTAAATTTAGGTAGCTGCAGCAACTGGCCATACAGTAGTATTGGTGGACCAAACGGAAGACATCCTGGCAAAATCCAAGAAGGGAATTGAGGAGAGTCTAAAGAGGATGGCAAAGAAGAAGTTCACAGAAAACCCTAAGGTAAGTTCTTATCAGTGGCTAAGGCCATTCCTCTGACGGCTCCACCTTTGTGTGTGTGTCTGTGTGTCTGTGTGGCTTCACCTCATTGTATGCTTGTGTCTAATTGCCTGAGGGGGTCCCTGCAGGTGTCAGGCGGTGACTTGGATCCCTGAGCAGAGATAAGAAAATCTGGTGCAGACTGGCTTTGTCAACCCGGATCAAAGCCAGGTGGGCCGTTGTCAGCACATTTAAAACACTGGACAATCTGGTGAAAGATTTCCAGGTGACAGTCAGCCCAATGCACCATGAAGCTTAAGTTGTGACTACATACAAACTCTTTCACAAAGTACACGTGACCACGAGGGTGGGATCTGTAAGCCAAAGTCTTAGGATCCAGTGTGGGCTCTGACGACAGCATAGAGGTCAGCAGGCCATGAAGTACATGTGACATCTCCCCCTAAGGGTGGGTTAGGGAGGGAAGAGTCTGGGATAATCATTTTGAAGAATTTGGGTGAGGTCTGCCTCTAGCAAAAGCTGGGTGAGGTCTGCTTCCACAGAGACGGGTAAAGATTGCCAGGCCATAACAACTTCTACTCTCAGCTTTCTGGGTGGAATGCAGGTATTTAATGTTGTCTCCTCCACTGAGGAGCCACCCCTGCCTGATTGGCATTCCTGTTCTCTTGGTGTGTTTCTCTGTGGTAAGGACCTCTGGCCTCCAATGGCCTTACAGTTTTTATTGTGGTCTGTATTACATATGCAACTTAAGTTTTGCCATTTTAACCACTTAGTGTTTTCTTGCGTATATAATGAGTTCTACCTTCTGTTACAATGTTTTTCTACACAGACACAGTGAATTTTGATCCTGCTTGCTCCATTACACTCTCTTACCTCCGCTTTTAGCACTTTTAAATTCGGTGACACCGGTTATATTTGTGCGTGTAATATTCTAATGCTGTTTCATGATTTTGACCAGAAACTGTATTCATTAACTCACTCCAGCCCCTCCCCCCAGTAAACAAATGTCCATCACTGCTGCGTTTGTCCACGAGCTAACCTTGGCCTGGTGTCTAGAAGCACACGATGCTCTTGTCTCTCCACGGGGAGGCTGGGAGCTTTCCCGTCTCAGTTCCCAGTGACTTCTGTTGGCTCTGGGTGTGTTGGTCTCTCGGGCCTCCCCCCTGACTCAGCAGGGCCTGTCCCCTTGCCTGCAGGGCTCAGTGAACACTCTCTTCTCCTTCTTGTCTGCCCAGGCTGGAGATGAGTTTGTGGAGAAGACCCTGAGCTGCCTTTCAACCAGCACCGATGCGGCATCCGTGGTGCACAGCACAGACCTGGTGGTGGAGGCCATTGTGGAGAACCTGAAGCTGAAGAACGAGCTGTTCCAGAGGCTGGACAAGTTCGCTGCAGAGTACATAGCTGAATTTTTTTTTTTTTTGGTTGGCTTCTGAAAGCTCCTTCTCTGACTCTTGAGCCTCCCTTCCCGACAGTAGGCCTGCCTCTCTGCTACCTAACACTTCTCTGTCTTAGTTAGGGCTTCTACTGTTGTGAAGAGACACCATGGCAGTGATAACTCTTGTAGAGGAAATATTTACTTGGGGCTGGCTTGCAGTTCAGAGGGTTGGTCCATTATCATCATGGCGGGAAGCCTGGTGGCCTGCAATCATGTGGTGCTGCACAGGTTCCTGAAAGTTTTATATCAGGATCTTCAGACAGCAGGAAGAGGGAGCCACGAGGCGTGGCTTGACCATTTGAAACCTCAGAGCCCCCTCCTCCCAGTGAGCTTTGACACACCTTTTCCTCTAAGGCCACACCTCCAATAATCCACTCTCTTTGAGTGTATAGGGGCTGTTTGCATTCAAACCTCTGCCATTCTGGATCCTGAGAGGGGCAGGAGCAAAAGGGACCTCAGGCTGCGGTAGGCACAATGAGAACAGACTCTCTGGAGGCAGCTTTCGTGAGACAGCTCATTTAATGTGGGGAACAAAGGCTACTTAAACCTTTGGACAGTGGGTAGCCGCTTTTGGGGTGGGCCTGGGCCAGAACTCTAGAGATGTCTCTTTTAAATAAGGAGGAATTCCAGGTGCCATTGGACGTGACCTTATAAGGCAAGAGGCAGTTCAACCTGGCTACTGGGCTGTGTGACCTCCACCAGGGGGCAAACTGTGAGGGCACAGGGCTATGTGCACGGGGACAGACACAGGCAGGACAGAGAGGAGGAGATTTCCAGGCTTGGACTCGCCTCAACCCCACTCTTGCTCTGGGCCGGCTCACCACAGCTCCATGGCTCCCTGGACCCCCCAGCCTCCGTCACCTCTTTGCAGAACTACTGGGTTTCATCCTGTGTTCCTTGTGCACATGAGGGGTATAACTGCCCATGTCCAGTGTCACACCTGTGTGTTTCCTGCAGTCATTGTGGGACACGGGGAAAGTCTTTTTTTTTTAAAAACAGATTTATTTATTTATTATATGTAAGTACACTGTAGCTGTCCTCAGACACTCCAGGAGAGAGCATCAGATCTCGTTACGGATGGTTGTGAGCCACCATGTGGTTGCTGGGATTTTGAACTCAGGACCTTTGGAAGAGCAGTCGGTGCTCTTAACCGCTGAGCCATCTCACCAGCCCCGGGGGAAAGTCTTAAATAAATGCCTGCTGGGGAGTTCAGAGCGGACCAGACAGAAGGCAAAGCGCCTTTGTGCCATTTTGAACACTTTTCTGTTTTCAATTTTATTTGGGTTTAATTGGAACCCGCTTGAGGGCATTCAGTGAACACCAGGCTTCCTGGGAAGGACAGCAGGAAAGGCAGCCATAGCAGGGTCATGGAGGAGTTGCCAGGCTTGTAAAATGGTACATAGGTAACACTGTAGGGTCACACTCTAGGACCGCCTCTTAGTGTTTGACTCTTAGCTTTTGGCAGTTATGATGACTGGCTGGTTCACTGCCGCGTGCTTATGCCCACGTGATGTGTCTATGGCCCATGGCCGACTTGGCCACACTTCCCTTCTTGGTTAGACTGGAATGGAGTAAAGTTACAAGCAAAAGTCATTTTTAGGGAAGCACCGGTGACCCGTGGCTGAAGGAAACACTTGCACATCAGCTTATGGGGCTGTAAACCCTCAGGTGTGTGTCCTGGTGACCTTCTTGTCCCCTGTACAGCACTCTGCTGGTCATGTGCATTTAGCGCTTCAGAAACAGGACAAAGAGGACACCTGGTACTGGGGTTTGTCTCTCAAGTCAGCACAGAGCCTGGGAAGGCCATCAAACCAAGGCCAGTAACAACAACGTGACTTCACTGTTCTCCTGAAGCAGTCTGACCTTGATGCGAGGTCACCTAGTGGCAGTGAGCATCCAACGCCCCCTGGTGTCAGTGGAGGGTAAGGAGAGGATGGGGGAGGGGCAGTCGGGAGGCTAGGCCAGCTCTACCTTACCTGGGGATGGCCCAAAGTTTCCAGCCTGTGACTGAAGGGTCTTGAGGTAGAAGATTTCAAAGACCTTCCCAGTTGGTACCTTGGATTTTTAAAAAGCCCGCCCCAGAGGTTGGATCTGTTAGTGCCTGACCTTAAGCCTCGGATACCTTCGTCCCTTACCTACCTACCCACTTAGTCTACACACACACACCAAAGACGGTCTTCTTCTGTAGTCCAAGGTGACAACCTCCAACCCACAATCCTGCCTCAGCCACCCAGGTACTAGGTGTATATGTGTATTTGGATACTCACAGGCGTCTCTCTTTTCCAAATTACTGATTTCTTTTTGCCCCAGCTGGTTTCTTCCTGCCAGCCCCTGACTTTGGTCAGCAACCCTAGAGAGAATATGGTCAGTAGGGGCCACTGTCCTTGGGTAGTAGGACCAGATCCAACTGTGCTAAAGGGCATCCTACTGGTTTGTAAGTTATCCACAAGGTGGCGCTGTAGGAACGGGATTTGCCTTGGTGCCTTTGGCAGCCTCACTTTATTTCTGGTCTTAGCAGATGAAGTTTTGAGAAGAGAATTGGATTTGGTCTCTGACAGTATGTGATTTGCAAGTTGATAAGTTAAGGTTCTATATGCATAAAATAAGACAAGTGTGTTTTCAGGATAGCCTGTAAAACGGAGGTCTGTGAACATGTGTTTTGTGTGTGTGTGTGTGTGTGTGTGTGTGTGTGTACTCTTCTGTCCCAGGTTGTCTGAGACTAAACTTCCCTTTCGGCCATGTTCAAAGCCTGTGTCTTCATTTCCATTCTTGTCTAATGACCAGGTTAAAGCTCTGCACTAGAGGGGGAACTGTTCTATGCTCCTGGGGGCGCAGCTGTGTTTCTCTGAGGATTGTTTACAGTTTCAAGTGTCTGATCACTTCACTGTGCCACGTCTGGTAGATGTGGGGATTTAAATAGAAAACGCAGTCGCTTGGTTTCAGCCTCTCCTGTTGCTGCACCTTCTGACTGACTTCCTCAGCGGGACATGCGGTGGGGTGGGGAGTGGTGGTAGGTCTGCCTCGGGCACCGGGATGATACGGTGCCGTGATGCTGACAATGGGCTCCCGTGTTTCTTCTCTCCACAGACACACCATCTTTGCCAGCAACACGTCTTCTTTGCAGATCACAAACATAGCCAATGCCACCACCAGACAAGACCGATTTGCTGGCCTCCACTTTTTCAACCCCGTGCCTATGATGAAGCTTGTGGAGGTCAGTGGGCATCTGGTCCTGATGTTGCGTGACACGTAACCGGAACCTGGAAGGTCGATACAAAAAAAAAAGCCCCCTTTGTATATCGGTTGTCACAATTGTCCTCTTCAGGAGAGGAAGAAAGGGCAGCTCTTATCTTGGAAGGCTCCTCTACTTTGTTTTTTGTTTTGTTTTGTTTTGTTTTTTTTATGTGCCTGTGTCAGGGCCAATGACAGTGCTGACAGGGACATCAGACTGGGAGGAACACGAGGTCACTGACATGATGAGAGAGACAGGGGAGACCCATACACCTTCATACCGTCTTGCTGAGGTCAGCTTGCTCCATGCTGGAGATACGCAGGTCTTCTCTGACATGGGGTTCTAGCTCGCCTGTCACTCCTGGTGGGAATTCTGGTCCCATGCAGCAGCCCTTCACTACTGTCTCAGCGAGGCACAGTTCCATGCTGTGATCAGAGCTATTAAAAGCAGCTTCCTGCAGTCTTGAGCCTCCTGACCTCAAAGGCGAGTGGTAGAGAGTAGGGGCCAGGCAGGGCTTGCCGGCCTTCCTGTTTGGATTGCTTCTGCTCTCTTGCTGGGAAGCTCAGTGGAGGGAGATGGAGTCAGGATAGACAGTTGGCACCTAACATGTGGTGGCTTGCCCTTTATAGGGGTTAATTAGAGGGTCTCTGGGAGCGACTGCCATTAAAGCAGCATTTGGTCTGAGGTTGGGGAGTTATTGCCGTGCGAAGTGTGGGGGACGCTGTGCTGTGGAGCCAGGCAAACTTCCAGACACTGGCTGGGGCTGCCCTCAGGCTTGTTGATGGCTGCCCTCTCTGTTAGCCCTTTGCCTTCTGTCTCCCGCACTGCTGATGCCCACCATAAGTGTGTTTTATCAGTTCTGGCCTCTCCATATCCACTTTTTTTCTCAAGTGGCTGGTCCAGTCTTTCTGCAGTGGGAATTTTCCTGTCCTGTGACCTTGTTCCTCTGGTCTTCTAGGCTTCTGCTGAAGAAGTAGAAAATGGGCTGGAAAGATGGCTCAGTGGTTAGGAGCACGGGCTACTCTTCCAAAGGACCTGGGTTCAATTCCCATCACGCACACGACAGTTGACTGTAATTCTAGTCCCAAGGGATACCACAGTGTCTTTGGCCTGTTGGGCCAGGCATACGGGCAGGCAAAACACCTATCTACCTAAACTGGATATTTATAAAGAGGGTGAGCAGTGGGAAGAAGAGTCGTGGGAGGTAGAAGATGCAGTTTGCCCTTGCGCAGCAAAGGTAGAGGTGTTTATTCAGCTCTCAGTGATCCGTCGGTTGTAGTTACTGGGTGACGCGTGTTTGCGTTCTGCACACAGTACGCATTCTGTAGTGCTACTGAGAAGCGCCTGAGTTGTTTCTCCTTCGTCTTCTTGAGAAATGTAATGCATTGGTTAACAGGTAATGCTTAGCAAACGTTATCATTTTCTAGAAAATATTCGATACTATTGAGTATTTATAGTTTTTAATTAATTTTTATTAGTTCTCTGAGAATTTCATAGGATGCGTTTTGATCATATTTCACTTCCCCCACCTTACGCACCCCCCCCTCGTCCCTGACAACCCCTTCCAGGCCCAGCCCCTTTCCTCTCCTCCCAATGGATGTTGTAGCCTCCTTTTAGTAAATGAGATCCATCAAGTGCATGGACTCTTTGGTGTGTGGCTTCCCGCTGGAGCATAATTGACTTATGGGGGTTGGGGGGGGGGCACTGCACCTCAGCTAGGGGTAAGACTTCCTGCCCAGCTCTGCCCTCCAGGACCCAGGCTGGAAAAAAAAAAAGGAAAGCATTCCTCTCCAAGGAACCCACTCCGAGGCACCTTGAGGGGCCCGAGAGCTGGGGCATCTGGGTGGGAGGGAGCAGGTGGCATGGTGAGACCGGTACTCAACTAGGAATCCAGATGACTGTGGCTTAGGCACATCACCCCTCATCTGCAGCAGAGGCAGGTCCCATGCAGAGAACCTTAAGAGCAGCCCCCTTAAGAACAGCCCCCCCCATCCTCCCCAAGACCTCTCCACACACGCTCACACGGACACATACTGCACGAGCTTCCATTAACAGACAGGAAGCAGAGCTGGGGTTTCCTGGGCTCCTTCTCCCACTAGGCGCCATGCTCGGCACGCTACCCCTAGTCTGTCTTTACTCAGCCCCCTGATGTGGACAGAGTGGTTTTAATGTCACTTTAGTCTCATGAAACATGTCCAGTGTCCCATGCCAATAAGGGCAGTGAGCGGTCTAGCCGGGATTTGCCTCTAAGACATCTGGACCACTGAAATGCCCGCAAGACTTCCCTCGCCCCGCCCAGCAATGCGTACTTGAATTCTAACCCTGGGTTTGTGCATTCTGCGAACTCCAGTGTCTTGCGTGGACTTTTGCGACAGCACTCTGCTTCTGGCTTGAGACACCTACTGTGCTAAAACCAAAGGCTTTTTTTGTTTGTTTGTTTTTTGTTTTGTTTTGGCGTAGAGCCTTTGATTCAGTTTCCTTGCACCATTGTGCTTCTCTGTTCCCTCCAGCCATGATCCTTTCTTTGTATTTCCAGGTCATCAAAACACCGATGACCAGCCAGAAGACATTTGAATCTCTGGTGGACTTTTGTAAAACCTTAGGAAAGCATCCTGTCTCTTGCAAGGTAAAGTGTGGGGGGTAATGTTTGGGTCTGTTTTCCGTTACTATAGTAAAATAACTGAGGCAGGTAACTATGAAGGTGGGGCGGGTGAAGTGTTACTTGGCTTCGAGGGCATGTTGCCAGCCAGCATCAGTTGAGCTCTGGGGAAAAGCGTGCTCTAATAAACACATCAACCAGTAGTGCTCCTGTGTACTTTCAAGTAACGAACTACACATGGTTGGGTGTGTGTCCTGCTGCAAACAGCTGGAGACACTATAGACCCCCCCTTGCTGCATCTAGAACATGTAACATGCTGAACATTAGGATGGCCGTGACTTGAGCTTTCTCCTGGGCCGATGGTACAGTTGGATGCCCTCTGTCCCTAAGAGGAACATTTTGTTACCCAGTATATAGCTATATCCACTATCTGTTACAGAAGTATTTCTGATCCTTGATCTTTGTGGCTGCATATATTATTTGGAAATCCCTCCTCAAAAGCTTGAGTAACTCACTCAGAGAGGCTCCCAGAAGGCCTCACTCGGGATATCACACTCTCTTGGCCCTAAAGTTACTGCCTGCTGCCCTGATGAATGTGCGGGTCCAGGAGAACCCCAACTTTGTGAACTTCCACGTCACCCCCACCCCAGGCACTGCCTTCTTACGCTGCTGTGCTTTGTAATACAATCACTATTTTCTATCTTAATAGAGAAGCAGTAGGAGAACACGCCCACTGGTGTGACTAAACTAAAATATTCAGGTGATTTAAAAGAACAAGACAAAACTAGGTGTTGTTTTGTTTTGTTTTGTTTTGTTTTGTTTTGTTTTAAGAAGACTCCCTTCCTGACGTGTGTCCTGAACCCATGAGTCAGCTCTCTTTAGCTACTGGGCCCTCTACTGCCTAATGGCTTGTTCAGAGAACAAAACTACCCTTTGGTTTTTGCTTTGTTTTGCTGGTTTTGTTTGTTTTTGTTTTGGAGATTCAGTATAATACTGAAGTCAAACTTCAGAATACTTTAGAAAGCAAACGAGCGACATCAACCACAACGGTGAGATGTCACGATGACCTATTTGTCAAGCTCCGGACAGTGCAGTGCTCGTGAGCACAGAAAGGCTGTGAGGTCAGGCTAACTAGCTGGGCATCTCTGCCCTGTGGAGATAGTGGCAGGCCCTGTCTTAGGTATGCTGAAGTGAAGGGCCATTTGGACCCTGTTGCCACGGTGGCCAGTTTGTGTGTCGTGCGGTTGGGTTAGCTTAAAGGTACCCAGAGATGTCCCAAGGGTGGCTCCGGGGAGCCTGGCAGTGCCACTCCTTGGTGGAGTGCGTAAGACTGGAGCGACTCCTGACAGGGAAGAGGAGGGCAGGAGAGGGAAGATGCCTTACAAGACAGAGTAAAGAGACTTCAGAACACATTTCAGAGATGGGGATGACAGAAGCGGGGCCGCGGAATCCGGGGTAAGAAGGAGAGGTTCATACCGAACAAAAGGTAGAGCTCAGTGAAGCCCCTTACTGTCTTTCTCTGCCCTGCAACAGGACACTCCTGGATTCATCGTGAACCGACTCTTGGTGCCATACCTCATTGAGGCCGTCAGGCTACACGAGCGAGGTACCTGTCCCAGGCCAGGCGAAGGCCTGCAGCTCTTGGGCTATGCACAGGAGGTGTGGGCTGTGCAGAGCCTGGGAAGGGGCTTCTGCCTTCTAGCTCTGAAGGACTAAGCTCAGCTTTGCCCTGGCTTTAGGAATTTTTATCACTGGGTTCCCAGGGTCCCAGACCTCCCTGTGAGCCTCTGACACAGTCCAGCAGCAACTTCATCGATGATGCAGATCTTCACCCCTGCACTTCTGCCATTAGTTAACAGTTTACTATGGGGAGGGTGGATGGGGAGGTGACTCGGCTGTTGAGATGTGCACTGCTCTTCCATAGGGCCCAGGATTGCTTCCCAGGGTTCATGTTGGGCAGCTCTCAGCTTATGCACACACATACAAGATGCATGTTACACACACACACACACACACACACACACACACACACACACTACTAATAGTAAGTGTTTCTTGCTTTTGAAATAGATAGTAATGGAAAAGTTACCAGGAATGGGAAGTGAATGGCAGGGATAATACATGGTAAAGCCGTGGTCCGGATTGAAAAAAATCAGGAAGAATTGGTTTACACCTCATGATCTGACATGTGCTCCTTCTCCTAAAAAATTATTTGTGTGTGTGTGCTCATGTGTATGTATGTGTATTGTGTGTGTGTGTGTGTGTTTATGTGCTTGTGTATATGTGTATTGTGTACGTGTGTGTGTGTGTGTGTGTGTGTGTGTGTGTGAGTGTGTGATATACACCTGCATATCATGTCATGGCACATGTGTGCAGATGAGAAGACAGCTTTGTGGGGTTTGTTCTCGCCCATCTTTGTTCAGATTCTGAGGGTCAAACCCAGTCTCCCAGCTTGCATGGTACCTGCGTGCTTTTACCTGCTGAGCCATCTGCCTGGCCCTACACTGTCCCCTTCGAAGGTTGATAGAAAATGACTTTGCCAGATATAGAATCAGAACCCTTGAGACGTGGTCCCTGTAATGTGAGGATGGATGCACACTCTCCCTGCCTGACTCTCCCTGTTTCTGACGGGGAGAGTGTGACGTCTACACTGCAGGCAGACAAGCTACAGGGACCCGGTAAATGCAATCGCTGCTGTCGGTGTGAGTGACTTTGTTACAAATACTCTCAAGAGTGACATTTTCCAAACAGGGCATTTACACCAACTCTCCCCAGCAGATGAAAGCACGTTTGCCTCCTCGAAACCGGCTTTAAATATTAAACTGGCCTCCCTGCTTTATGGAAGCCGTCACCTACTTTTACTCCAAGATCAAACCAATGCTTCTATGTTTACCTTCAACAAATGTGCCCGATCACACCTCAGAGAAAATCTGTGGCATTTTGGCCTACCCTGAAGACATTTGGCTCCCCTCCCTCCTCCCTCCCTCCCTCCCTCCCTCTCTCCCTTAAGTGTAATGTTTCAGAATGTAGCGCCCCTTCATGGTGTTTTCCCTCTGAAACACCCTGTCCTGTGACACCACTCCCAAGTGCCAAGTATCTGGTGCTAAGTTGAAGACCATTTTCTTCATGTCCGTTGTCCCTCGGTGTTACCAGCCACCTTCTGTGCTGCCTCAGGAAAGGCAGGACCTGGCCCCCCAGGGGATGCTCTCAGTTTGCTCTTGCTGTTTCTCTGGGTGGCCTGTGGCCTTTCTCCGTTGTACATTTCTGGATCCTGTGTCAGAACATGGGTCTGTCCTGGAGTTGCTGAGTGTCATGTGGGTGCGTTTGCAGATCTTACCCTGTGGTCTGGACTCCAGTGTAATGTCCTCTTATAACGTCCCTTTGTCACTGGGTATTCAGTTGGCCAACTCTGAGGCGTGCTGAGACACATGCCCACTTTTTTGGGTTCTGCGTTTTCATTGAAGCCTTTAGATACCCCCTCTGTTGGTTGCTACCTGTCACCTTTGATCCCTCGATGTCAACGGTGTTCCTCTTCTCTCCCAGCCCCACCTCCTCCTACCAGGCCACCATACTGAGGCTCGGCCACACAGCTATCCTGGTCACTACATGCTTTCTCGGGTCTGTCTCCTACACCATGCTCGCCAAGAAAGTGGAGGACCCTGTTCCCTCTTTTTGTCCGTGTTCCCGGCTGGTGCGCTGGCTTTGTTCCCTGGCTCCTTTAGGGAGAATCTTTCTGTCCCGGCTTGTGTGTGTTTGTCCCTGCAGTTTGGTAAATGCTGTTTTGGTGGTAGAGCCGTCTGATGGTAGAAGGATGTCTGGGAGACTGAGCAGCTGCCGAATATCATGAGTGCCCACTGCACCTCTCGCACCCTGTGTAGAAAGTCTGAGCTCTGACAGCCTCCTGCAGTAGGCCTGCTTTTCACAGCGGTGTGCTGTCCCTGGCATCATCACTTGATGGGTACGGTGACGCCCCAGCTCTGAGGGCAGAGTAGCGTAGGCTTGGGAAGCTGTCGGCCCTGTCCTGAGCTCGCTCAGCTCTGAAAGGTCAGCGAGGGCGTGTGGTCAGCTCTCCTTAGGACGGCTGTGCTGTAGTAGCCTGGGATGTCATGAACTCACCTTCTTGTCACTGTAGGGTGTCCTAGGCACGCATACAAAGTGCCCACCCCCAAACTCCATACTTACCCTGGCTGGAGATAAATAGAACACTCTTCCGTAACTTGTGTACAAGCCCTGGCTGGGAACTCTTCTACCTCACCCTAAGATTCTGCCATCACCTCCATGTACATCATTCCATCAGAGCCCCAATGCTGTCCCTGAGCTCTAAACTGGGCATAATCCGCCATTGCTCTCTCTGATAGCTCTCCTAAGGGCCGTTTGCCTCCCTCCCCTATGGCACGCCACATCTGACTTCCCAGCTGTCGTCTTTCCTGGGGCATGATCAGAGTCCTCATCTTCATGTCCCCAACAGCTCACTCCAGACAGAGTGGGGATTTAGCCGCCTGTCAGGAAGGAGGGTCTGTCTGGCAGGGCTCCGCTCCTTGCTGGTTGGTCCTTGTAGCTGGAGCTTGTAGCTGGTAATGTTGAGACTGACCGGCAGGTGGTGCCAGAGATTTAGACAAGGACTCAACGGTGGCTGCAGGTCCCTGGTCTCTAGCCCCAAGCCTCCAGCCATCTAGGTTTGGAGGGTTTTGTTGTTGTTGTTGTTGTTGTTGTTGTTTTGTTTTGTTTTGTTTTGTTTTGTTTTTTGAGGAAACTTCACCTCATTGTCCTGAGTAAAGTTCAGGGCCACAGTATGTACTCAGGGGAGGTAAAGAGAGTGAAGCGGAGGTCTGTGTGGCTTTTTTGTTTGTTTTTTAAATGGAAGGGCCACCAGGTTCTCAGACAAGTACTGGGCATTGCAGGAATTTAGGTTTAAAGCATGCTATGTGTAACTCCCTCTTGGCCAACGTTTTGTATCTGTTGCTTTTCTATATTTTTCTCTTTGCCTATTTACTCTGATTTGCTTACGATTTTTTTTTAATTGTGTTGACTTTGTATAAGAGTACTGATTTTAAAAAAATACTTTGTGCCGTTCAATAATTTTGGAAATAGTAATAATTTTCAAGTGAGGATCTGAATTGGGAATTATAGTCTTGCCTTTGGCTCTGACTATGGGTTTGATTAAATGACTTTAGGTTAGGTTAGAAGCTGTTAGATTTCTGTCCCCGGGCCGTGTGCATTCTTTTGAGGGGACACTGCCTTTTTAAATGAGCTGTCAGTGTGGCTCTGACAGCTGTGGAGAGACACAGCGATGATGGGTGTTCTGGCTCTTGGGCCTAGCTGCTTCTGTTTCATGCGCTGCAGGGTGGGGTTGGGGGGTGGGGCGTGGGGGAGAGGTTCTGATTGGAGCCATGTGACAGAAGCCTAGAATAAGGCTAAGGCTTGAAGGTATAGGAGGGCTACTGTTCCAGGCCCA
Organism: Mus musculus; assembly: GCF_000001635.26. Lineage (NCBI taxonomy): Eukaryota > Metazoa > Chordata > Mammalia > Rodentia > Muridae > Mus > Mus musculus. The sequence continues at coordinate 131,237,087 of NC_000069.6, read as the reverse complement.
GGCCACGGCTTGCAGGAAGCAGACCTGGAGCAGGAGCCTGTAAGGGGGTTACGTCTGGCATCTGGAGGCCACTTTAGCATCGCGCGTCTCCACATCCTGAACAATGTGTGTGCGAGCTGTGGAGTTAGAGCCCGGTCTGTACTGCGCGTACCGGCTCATGTCCTCTGCGCATGTGCTGTAGTGTCTGTCTCCAGTGCCCTTCCAGCTTCCTTTGGGAGTCTCTGCACCCTTCAGAACCCCGGCCTCAGAGGCAGAGGACTGAGCTGGTGAAGTCTGAGTGCTTCTGTTCATCTTTGCCTGCACATCGTGAGCTGGTTTGGATGCTGCAGTGCTTGCCCCCCACCCCCACCCTGTTATGTCACCAGTAGCTTGAACACTTTGCCCATGTCTCATTGCAAGTGTCTAGTGGCCGGTACATAATAGATCTAATACTTCAGTGACGGAACACTTGCTTAGCATGCGCGTGACCCTGGGTTTGATGCCTCACCCTGCCGGGGGCTCAGGAGGGAGAATGGGGTGTTGGAGACCACGGGTGAGGTTCATGTGTGTGACTATTTTTTTAAGGCCCACTACCTTAAATTCAAAGTGTGATTTCTTAGAGGCTTCTAATTCCAATTTCTTAAAGATTTATTTATTTATTTATTTATTTATTTATTTATAGTATCTCTTAGAATAACAGGAAGGAGCTGGGCATTGTAGATGAATACTTGTGAAAACTGCTCTCAGTAATGCACAGCAAGTGGAGCATGGTGGCTCTGTCTGGGCTGTCCTTACGCGGGTGCCTTGACTGTGAATACAGCCCCAGTACAACATTCCTTTGTAAAACAGGAAATTAAAAAACAAAACAAAACATATGCAACACAAACAGAAACCTAAGCATGTGTGAGTTTTTATGTGTGCATATATATATATATGTGTGTGTGTGTGTGTGTGTGTGTGTGTTTGCACATGTGTGTATATGTGCTTATGTTTGTATGTATGTGTGCATATATGTACATGTATGAGTGTATATGTATATATTTATATGTGTATATGTTTGTACGTGTGTACATGTATGTGGGGTGGGTGTATAGTTATGAAGCCCATTTATAAAAGAACACTCTCTAGTATTAAATGACATTTTTGTGAAGGACTCTAGACTTGGCAAATCTGAAGCTGTGAGGGAGGCAGTGCTCCCAGGGCCAGGCTGCTCACTCCAGGAACTGCGCAGCAGAGTCTAGAAGGTTCCTCATTCGTTGCAGTTGATTTGAAAAGCTTAGGACCAGTGTAGCCTGTGATCTGGGACAGAAATCTTACCCACAGCAGCAACATGGGCTTTTGGACATTTTCTGATGTGTGTGTTATACAACCTTGGAGGTTCTAGAGGTGACTTAGGGATGGGGAGAGATGGAGAAAGGTGGTGGAGACTCGGGGCTCTTGTCTCTGCAGGCGATGCGTCTAAGGAAGACATCGATACAGCGATGAAGCTGGGAGCTGGGTATCCCATGGGTCCGTTTGAGCTTCTTGACTATGTTGGACTGGATACTACAAAGTTCATCTTGGACGGTAGGTTTTAAACCTCCTCTTTGTTTTCCCCACTGGGTTGAATTGGTCTCTTAGAACTATAAGTTGTAATGTCAGTTAAGAAATAATTACAATGAACCTTGAGACTTGTCAAAGTCCTGCCTTACCTAGTCCATTTCGAGTTACTGTGACCAAATGCTTGAGGTAGGATACTTTATAAAGGAAACAAATGAGTTGTGTGTCTTTTGGTTCTGATAGCTAGAGATGCTCCAAATGACAAGATGATGCCCCTGGCTTTGTCCCAATGTGGCAGAGAGACTAAGAAGCAAAACAGCTGAATACAGAAGGGTCTTAGGAGTGGGTATAGGATGACCCTGGTTTGTAACTGTCTAACCTCTCAAAAGTAATCTAGTCACTAGACTTGACCCATCTCTGAGAAAATTCTAAGCCCACTTGTGTGGGGAGAGCCCTGTGAGTACCTTTCCAGGCCCCAACACTTGAAGGATCCGCTATACGTGGAATCAAGATTTCAACACATCAGCCTTTGGAGAACAAAGCAAGTCCAGCCATAACAGCAGGATAGAGATTCACACTAATGGACAGCCTAGAAGGAGCAAGATGGCCTGTTGTTGTTCAGCAGGGCATCTGTTTTTAACCTTTCATTTGGATCCAACTATAGATCTATAGGGTTCTATGCACCCTTCAGTTCCCCTCCAATAGGTGTATCTTGAATAACCACAGTGCAAAACAAGAGTCAGGATATTGACAGTGGTACACTTGTGTCACACCGTCGTGAGCCAATGTGTGTTACCTCCATTGAAAGCAAGCTGTTCAGAGATGGAGTTTTAAGCATCGTGGGTTTTGGAGACAGCACAAGAATAATTATTAAGCTGGAATTCTGAAGTCAAATGTATTATACTGCTCCAGTATTTCACCAAAACCTTTAAATATTGGGGGAGGAAAAGGGTTGTTTTAGTTGACTTAGAAAATTTAAAATTATATGAGGCTGCAAACTACCTACGGGAACAACCTAGGACTTAGCTTGGATGTGGAAAACTCTTTTCAGTTTCTGTTTGTGCTCTTAGGTCTTTGCCTTGGTTTGCAGGGAGTCCTGTGTGACAGGGAGCCCTCCAGTGGAGCTAGGCTTCTAGTAGCAAGCCTGCTATAGAGTCAATGTTGGCTGTACCCGTGCAGCCTGCCTGGTGCCTCTGCCATGTTGGCCTGCATGGATTCTGTGCCCCAGGCATGCCCTGAGAAGATCAGAACCTAAGTGAACCTGTGCCCTTTCTCTCAACAGGGTGGCATGAAATGGAGCCAGAGAACCCCTTATTTCAGCCCAGTCCTTCCATGAATAATCTGGTGGCCCAGAAGAAGCTGGGCAAGAAGACCGGAGAAGGATTTTACAAATACAAGTGACACTTCCCCCAGCAACACCTCCAGCCAGCCATGGGACAAGGATGAGCAAGCCCTGGGCAGGTGGTACCGAGGCTTGCCAGGGGCGGCTCAGTGGGCCCTCCCTTGCAGTCTCTCTGAAGTAATCTTTTGACTAGTTGCAGTCATGGGGTTCTTCCACTGAAATGGAATTCTCTAGTTTAGTCTGTTCTCTGACTTTTTCTGAAAAAAAATTACACCCTTGGTGCCTTGGAGCAACATCTTTTTTTTTTTTTTTCCTGAACCTTGCCACTTTTTGTAAAAAGCGTTGCTTAGACTCATTCCCTCAGGTCTTCTGAAAATGAGTATTCTATGTTTATCGGTGTTGAACCCCAGGGGCAGGAGCCACGGGGCCTACAGATGCACCCAAGGGCAGCAGCCAGTAGGACGTGAGGTCTTGCCTGCCTGGGAACATTTGCAGCCTGCAGCCTCGAGCCTTAGCCTACATTCTGGGCCTGACAGGAAATGTTCTGTCTTTCTTTACCCCACACCAGGACTCCTGGAGTGGTGGGCAAATACCTGTGAGCTTGTTTTTTGGGGGAAAGGCCTATCTTTGAGGCCATTCAGATCTTAACCATCACTGTCCGTCCTTCTTGTTTCTTCCGGTGAAATCTGTGCTACCAAGTGCCTATGAATTGACTCTACTAAAATGAAATCTTTTAATTTGTAAACATTGGAATCGGAATAAATAAACTTATATAACTTAAAAGCATAAAATCCTTAAGTAATTATAAACATGGGCCTGTCTTCTCTGAACTCTGGCTGGTACTGAAGTGACAGCACGGGAGGGAGAGAAAGGTGGGGGGCGTGTGTGTGTGTGTGTGTGTGTGTGTGTGTGTGTGTGTGTGTGTGTGTGTGTGAGAGAGAGACAGATCTGTGTTTGGCCCTTCCACGTTCCTTACCAGTAAAATAGTCATAAGGGCACAAAGAGCGGTTTTTAAGAACATCTGTTTCTTCTTTGCCAACAAAGTCAAACAACGTAACATAAGATTCTTTTAATCATTGGGTTGACAGAGTGTCTTCCATGATAGAATGTGGAATTGGAAAGACATCTGAAGCCCTGATGTCCAGTGGCTTCATTAGCAGAGAGCTTAAGGGATGAGTCCAAGGTCATCAGATATTCAGTACCAGGTTCCGGATTAGATCTAGATTTTTGATGGTATAGACAAAAGAATGAGTCTGAACATGCAGATCTCAGCTCTCAGATAGCTCTTCCCCAGAACAGGTAGGTAATTGTAGGTCATAGTTTCATCCTGACGTTCTTGTTTTTCTCTTTCCTCTTTTGTGTGTGCTAAGAGAGAACCTACACATTTTCAATGCTCTGAGTGGATGACAGAGTGAGAGAGTGCACGCTGAGATGCATTTCTGCCTAGCAGCACACGAGAACCTGGCTGGCCTTGCACAGTGCCTGGTCCCGGGAGGGAAGCGGCTCAGGGAGTCTGCCTCGCCGTTTCTAGGTCACCTGTGGCCTCACAGCTCTGCTTGTTCTCAGGCTAGCTCGTAACCGTTGCTGTGACCTCTGGCCCACAGGCTTCAGTTTGTCACCCTCTAACCAGAGTCTACAGAGGATGTGGGCACTCATCCTGAAAATGGCCCAACTCTTTCTTAGCCAGTAAGTTTCAGGAAAGAGCGAATGCTCAATAGTGCAACTGTTGGCTTCCAGGGTGGGCAGGAGCAGAGCGCTGTTTCTGGAGGGTGCTTTTAAATGCACTTGGATCCTTCAACTCCTTTGCCATTGTATAATATCTTTCCCATGCATTCTGTCCTGGGGGACTGACCAGGAGGGACCTGGAGTCTTCTCTTCTCCAATTAGCACTTGGGGAGTGGTCTCCTGTGCCCTTCCATGGCTCTGCCTGAAAATCAACCTTAGTAGGACTCCCATCCCTGAGCTGTCTTATCTTGCTTTTGGTCACCCTTGTTGGGGGTGAGCCTTGGTTCTCAGCTTCTAAAGTTGCCTCCTAATGGTAGTATGTGGATCTTTCATAGCATTTGATAATCAATACAGTGTTTTAGGTTTTTAAAAAAATTTCCTTCCACAACCCCTCCATGACATTAATTCCGCCAACAGAAGTGAAAATTTCAAAGGAAATTCTTTGATTATTTTGCAAACATGTTACAGAACCAAACCTACCGTCTTTTAATGTCCATGAGATTTATTGTTATTGTTAATAACAGCAACTGAGGGGGGGCATTGTTTAATTTACTGACACGTGGTCTGAGGTCTGTTTCTAGGGAACTGTTGATTGATGTAGCGGGGGGTCACGGGGAAGCAGGTGTTGACCCCGAGAAATGCTGGTGTCAGCCAAGTGTGCGGTAGTCCACGCCTGTAATCCCTGAACTTGGGAGGTGGAGACAGGATGATTGTGAATTCAAGACTGATGTGGGCCATCCTACAAAGCCACTCAAAACCTTTTATAAAGGGATTCGTCACTGGGTTCGGCCAGGTGGTTAAGCCTGGCTAAGGTCAGCTTCCAGGAACTCGTTTGAGATCGGGCTGCCTGCAACTGAAGAAAGTAAAATCAGCACGTGAGGGATGGCTGACACACCAGTGCACGCTGGTGGTGCTCGCTCATGGTGAGTTAAGCTGTTCATACACGTGACATGGGCCTTTGTTTGAACCACCTTAATTTTAATCCCCTTAACATTTCAACCTAAGTAACTTAAGTCTATTAAAAATACAAGGTGTGGCTGTAATTCCACGGGGAAATTTTTCTTGCTAACAAGCATTGGGGCAACATAAATAGTAATCTAAAAACACTTGCGTGATGGCATCATTGTTATGGTCCCTCTTATTCCCCACCTGGGGACAGAGACTCGCGTGTCCTGAGCTGATTTCAGATTCCAGATGGAGCCCAGGATAACCTTGAACCTTGATCTTACTGCCTCCCTAGCCCTTTGGGTGCTGGGAACCGAACCCAGGACATACTGTGTGCCTCACAAGCACTCTGCCAGCTGAGCTATAACACCATACTTTGAAAAAACCCACTTGGTGGTGTCCTTTTTTTTTTTTTTTTTTTTGGCTTTTTTGAGACAGGGTTTCTCTGTATAGCCCTGGCTGTCCTGGAACTCACTGTGTAGACCAGGCTGGCCTCGAACTCAGAGATCCGCCTGCCTCTGCCTTCCAAGTGCTGTTTGGGATTAAAGGTGTGCGCCACCACTGCCCAGCTCTATTTTTTTTAATGATGTGGTTGTCATGATCACAGGGTTTCCCCACCTGTCTTGTCACCTTTTCTTAGTTACCCTGTTGAGATGACAAAGCACGGTTTCACCATGGATGATAGAGTGCTGTCGGGGGCACCGATGGTGGGTTTTATTTGCACCCACCAGTTGGAGCTGTTGGAGGATTGTCAGTTCTCTTCATGCCATGGGCTTTGAAAGGACCCCAATGGCTTGTGGTCTTCAGCCTCACTTTGCCTGAGTAACCCGGAGGTGTTCTTATCTCCATGTTCTGGGTAAGGCGGACATGGAGTCGGAACCTCTCCGTGGGGATGCTGATGGTCAGATCTCAAAGGATGATGCTTGTCTTATGGAGTGCAAAAAGACCCACTGCAGAGGAAGCCATGGGGTTACTTTATACCTAGGGAGTGAGCTACTGGGCTTCCTGGCTCCTAATCGATTTCCACAGCTACCAGGGAAGGGCTGGAGGAAGAAAGAGTAGCTGTCATTTAGGTGAGTTACATTTTACATGTAGGGAGTAGATGGCATGCTTTAAGACCGCACGGGGAGGTTGAATGAAGCTTTCTCAAGCGTCTAGACTTGCATGCAAATGAGGTAGCCCGTGAACTTTACCCTACTGTGATATGGTTTTATTTCTTTAAAATGTTCTATGTGTTTTATGTGTGTGAGTGTTGCGTGCGTGCCTTCGGAGGCAGGAAGAGGGTGCAGTTACCCTGCATCCGGGTGTACAGATGCTTAGGAGTCGCCCTGTTGCCCAGAATCAAACTCTGGTCTTCTTGGTCTTCTGCAAGAGTGGATGCTCTCAACTGCTGGGTGGTCTCTCCTCATCCGCACACATCCGTTGCGTTTTTAGACAACACCGGATGGGCTGCTGAGGAGTTCATGGGGGCAGAACTGTGGAGTCCCCAGTAGGCATATTCAAACAAAGGAGGGACAGCAGGATTGTTCACACTAACTCAGGCTGATGGTGACTTGTATTTGGGGGGGATTTGACACTGTAACTGCTTGAAACAGAAGTCTACGTGTGGAAAGGGAAACCTCCAGGTCAGAGTGCTGGTTCAGGCCTTTGGGGTCCTCGGAGACTGTGGGGTTCAGACGCTGTCTCCAGGTCTTGGTAAGATGCTTCAACCTCATTGTTGTAGGTGCCTTTGCTGGGACGTCCTGCCAAAGTCATGTCCTGTTCTCAGGTGAACAGGAATTATGGGAAAGCCTCCAGTAACTGCCTTTGTTGGCCTCACAGAAGCAGCCGTTGACTCAGAATTACCAGGTAGAGATGCTGGAACAAAACAAAACCAGGAGGGGCTGGACAGATGGCTCAGCAGTTAAGAGCACTGATTGCACTTCTGGAGGTCCTGAGTTCAAATCCCAGCAACCACATGGTGGCTCACAACCATCTGTAATGAGATCTGATGCCCTCTGGGGTGTCTGAAGACTTCTACAGTGTACTCATATATAATAAATAAATAAATCTTAAGAAATAAGGAGAAAACTGAGTTTTCTATATAGGGAGGTTTGGGTGACTGAACTGTCCTGCCTCGTTTGGGGTCCGTCAGTTCTGAGAGCCCTCAGCCTCCCTCTTAAAGCTGTGGAGAGGCAGGCTGAGAGACTCTTCCCTCTACCCAGAGACTTACAGTAGGACCAAAGGAGACAGTAAAGAGGCTCTTGCCCTGGGTCACAGTCTCTGCTGCAGTTAGAGCCTAGGTTTTACCCATACTTAGTTGGAAGACCAGCTTCTCTTCCTCATGTGGCCTCGTGGTGGATCTTTGAAGTTCCGTCTGCAACAATCACAGGCCTAAGGGAAGCTTGCTAATACCTACAACCTTTACTTGTTTTTGAGATGGGGCCTTTCTGTGTGGCCCTGGCTGGTCTCAATCCTATTATGTAGACGAGGCTAACCTGCTCTGGGCAGTCTTCCTGCCTTTACCTCCTGAGATTGCCGTGTGCAGCTCACCTGTCTCTATGCACTTTCTTAAGTCTTGGGTGAGCACAGCTAGGTCGGGGATGGCTCTGCTGGACGAGCAATGCTTGGCACCCTTGTATTAGGACCAAAAGGATTCCAAATGTGGAGGTCAGGGGGCAGCAGCTCACAGAGGTGATCTGTAGTTACAGTAGCTTCCTCCTCTTCTGAGAGAGACTCTATATATCCCACAGTTTGTGGTAACATTTGATATCACACATCTCTATTGGCTGAAGACCTCATCTCATGATAGTCTGAGATGCTAGTCTATCAAGGGGAGTGTGGGAAGGAAGGAGAGAGGGAGGGAGGGAGGGAGAGGAAGAGCGAGAGAGAGAGAGAGAGAGAGAGAGAGAGAGAGAGAAAGAGAGAGGGGGGGATGAATATGAATGAGAATCTCAAGAGTCATTGTGAGAAACTTTGAGGTTAAAAGTGAGGGACAAGGGGCTGGAGAGATGGCTCCGTGGTTAAGAGCATTGGCTGCTCTTCCAGAGGTCCTGAGTTCAATTCCCAGCAACAACATGGTGGGGGAAAAAAGTAAGGGACAAGAGGGGATGAGAGGAAGGGAGGGAGGGAGGGAGGGAGGGAGGGAGGGAGGGAGAGAAAGACAGAGAGACAGAGACAGAGACAGAGACTGAGTGGTTCAGTGATCTAAGTGCTGCAGTGGACCCATCTTGGTTCCTAGCTCCCACGTCAGGCCACTCACAGCTGCCTGTAACAGCAGCTCCAGAGGACGCCATCTACTGGCCTCCACTGGGCATTGCATGCATGGGTACAAACCCACACACATCCAGGCAGGCTTAATTAAAAAAAAAAATCTTTTAAGGCCACCTGATGTGTGTGGATGCTCGAGGCCACAGACGGAGGGACAGTCTCCGCTAACTGGAACCTGAGGAAGGTGGCAAGTGTAGCCTGGATGGCAGATGCCAGCAAGTGTCGAGAATAGGCAGGTCATCCACAGTGCACCTCTGGACTGTGTTAAGCTCCCCAAGTAAACACCACACAGACCTCGCCTTGTGAGGTACAGGTTGGGCAAGCCAGACCCGGAGACGCTTGTTAAACAGCACTGAATGAAGAAGAAAACGATGATGCTGGAGAGATGGCCTGCTGGCTAGGAGCACTTGCTGCTCTAACAGAGGACCTAGGGTTGGTTCCTTGCACCAACATGGTGGCTCACAACCTCTGTAACTCTAGTTCCTAGCAGTCTGATTCCCTGTTCTGACTTTCAAGGGCACCAGGCATACACATGGTACATACATGCATACGTACATACATGCATACATACATACATATGTATGTACATGCAGGCAAAACACTTATATCAGGACACATAAAATAGTAATAGAGCCTTAAAAGCCAGGGACAACGATAACTAGGCCAGCTTGTGGGGCTTTCTGTTCAGTTACCTCATCTGCCCTTTTTGTCATGGAGAAAACATCACAGCATAAACTATAACTCAGCAATGCCACTGACGCCAGATTCTGTGAGAAAGGTTGAAAATGTCTGCTCCACTAATTCTTTTTTTTTTTAGAATTAATTTTTTTATTAGGTATTTTCCTCATTTACATTTCCAATGCTATCCAAAAAGTCTCCAATACACTCCCCCCCCCCCACTCCCCCTTTTTGGCCCTGGCGTTCCCCTGTACTGGGGCATATAAAGTTTGCGTGTCCAATGTGCCTCTCTTTCCAGTGATGGCCGACTAGGCCATCTTTTGATACATATGCAGCTAGAGTCAAGAGCTCTGGGGTACTGGTTAGTTCATATTGTTGTTCCACCTATAGGGTTGCAGATCCCTTTAGCTCCTTGGGTACTTTCTCTAGCTCCTCCATTGGGGGCCCTGTGATCCATCCAATAGCTGACTGTGAGCATCCACTTCTGTGTTTGCTAGGCCCCGTGCTCCACTAATTCTGCCATGACTGCGAAGAGACACTGGAGATGACGTGGGGCCACATCTGCAATTCATGTGTGCTGGTCTCCTTCCCATCTGTCCACGTGTGTTTTCTGCCATCATCTCCCACACATCTAATACGAAGATAAATCGATTTCGCTATTAACATCTCAATCTAGATTCAGCAAACTATTTCATCTGTAACCTCAGCACTGGGGAGGTGGAGGCAGGAGGATCGTGAGTTTTGAGGCTAACTTGGGAGCACCTAGTAAGATCCTGCCTAAAAAAACTATGCTGTGGGCCAGCAGACAGCTCGGTGTGTAAAGGTTGCCAACCAAGCCTGGTAACCAGAGTTTAATACCCCGGGTCCACATGGCAGAAGGCGAAAGCTTTTACAAGTTGTCCTCTGGCCTCCCCACAGACCTGTGGCATTCACAGCCATGCAAACACATGCAAAATAAACAGTTACAAGACACACAGATGTTGAGATTTAGTGAATGCACCCACCAGAGTAGGTGACGAATATACCAGCGCCACCTCCCCTTCGTCAAAATGCCAGACCGTTCTTGAGTTCAACACAGGCTGGTTAAGGGCCCCTTAATGCTACCCTGACGAGGACTGTGCACCAGCGTTTTATGGCCACGGTCGATACAGTCGGGACATTTTTACAGTGGGCTGAAACATATTTTCTAACAATTATATTTCAAGGGGAAGTCCATTTCACAAACTTTTACGGGGAGGGGGGGTTCAGGCACCGCTCTGGGCTCTAAGTGCTGAGATTTTGGGTGTGTGTCAATGTGCCTGGCTGACTCCTTAGTACATACACCCTCACGGTGATCCACAGACATGGCAATGAAGGTGTAGCATCATTTCTTCCATAAAGACAAACAAGTAACCACCTCTTCGACTTGGGCTCTTGAGCATATAAGTTAAAGTTCTGTATTGCTATTGCGTATCATGGTCCGCATGGTTATCCTTCTTCATTCTCTCTGAGGATGATGGCGTTTGTTCTTTAAGCAGCAGCGTGAGTTTAAAACAGCGGCTTCCAGGATACCTGAGAAACCCAATGGCATCTTTATCATACTCTACAGGAATTTAGGATCTCGTTCTAGTACTACTTAGAAGTTCAGCTACTCACAACTCCTACTTGAAAGCAGTTCAGGATCATGAGTAGAGGTAGCCAGGGACAGCTCTTAAAACCTCCTGAAGCCTGGAATAGTGGTGTCCCCTGGAGGTCCCAAGTTTGACTACCACTCACTAATGTCATATTAACTCTTTTGCATAAAGTCTTTTCCTGCGCTGTGGGAAGTTTGCTATACTATTGCTGTGTGCTGCGAAGTTACATTTTCCCTGCTGTTGGGATTATCCCATTATCTTACTCCTAAAGGAAAGCCGCACAGATGTCTCAGTGTTGCTCAGCAGAGTTTTCTACATTGTTGCAGCCTTAGACCCGAGCTGTGGAACCTGAGCTGACAGCCATAGTCATGAAACAGTTGGAAGGTCCCTCCCAACTGGACAGGTATTGCCGGTAACCCTGACAACCAAACCAACCGAAACAGGAGGGAAACACCCATTTCCAAGGATGGCTGTGCCAACTGTGACTTCAGGCAAGGCGAGGCTCCCAGAAAGGCTGTGCTCTGTGTTAGCTGCAGGGCAGGGAGACACATCACTTCAAAGATCAAACACAAGTGGCCAGAAGGATCTCTCCAGCCACAGGCAACTTCTGTAATCTGTCTCTTGGAGCAGGGAGATACAAGACTCACCTTCCCTAGGACAAATGCCCCCAGAAAGCAGGTTGGCAAATGACTGCAAATGAGCCTTACCCTTAGCTATATCTTTGATGAACATATTTCCCAGACTCGGAAGAGTTCCCATCTTCCTCCCCCCAGAAAAGTAGACCGCCATGTTTGCTTTCGTAGCTAACTCGCCAGCTGATCACCACGGCAGTCAGACGGAGCGCCCTGAACCACGGATGTTAAGGAGATGATCCCTGAATGGAGGGCTGAATATTAAACCTTTAGAACAAGTAGGACCCCGGAACATAATACGGTTTTTTTCCCTGGTTCAAGTTTAGGATTGAATGAAGAGGAATTGGAAAGGTTCCAGAGGATAGTAATGAAAATGATTAAAGGCCTCATGATGAAAGCCGCCAGGACTCGGGATTACTTAGCCTGGAGAAGAAAAATTTGAGGGGTGATTTAGTGGCAATCTTCAAGTGCAGCACGTGGAGGGTTATTACAAGCATGGGAGCCAGCTGTTGCCCAGCTGTAAGAACGGTGAATCTCAGTAAGGGATTTCAGTTAGCCAGTGACACCAAACTCTAGAGTGAAAGGCCTTGAGAGACCTTCTGCAAAATCAGATAGCAACTCGTCCTAGTCTAAGGAGGGGTAGTGGGGGAGGGGGTTATGGGCTATCCCTAAACACTGAGAAAGTTTGGACTCTGAGGAGCTGGACCACCGGGTGGATGACCTCGTTCACCACTTGGGCCCCCAAGGTTTTGGGGATCCTCGGGTTGAGATCCACTGAGTTCTGAAGAGGGAAGGCACTACGTGAGCCTCTCTACACCAGCCCGAGTGGAGCCTGTGACGTGTGGGAAGAAAGCCACTACTGCAAGGCTCTGGTGTCTCCCTTCTGACTGTGCTTCGCATCTGTGCCTGGCACAGGAGAGAGGATGCTGAGGTCTGCAGGCCTGGGAGGCAGGGGTTGCCCTGTGCACTCACAGGGGCTGCTCCTGGGCCCCACCGAGTCCTGGCCTCGGGTTCAGTTCACCACCAACTCGCAATTATGAGCAAATTTATTCTTAATAAAATGACACTTTTAAAAAAATGTTTTATTACAAAGCTTCTTTTTAAAAAATGCTCAGCACGTTAACTCAAACTGGAATGACAAACGTTAAGATGACAAGTTTGGGGCAGAGGCTGTGCCTTGCTATTTAAAAAAAAAAAAATAACAGGTGCGTCAATGCTCATTTTAACAACTGGCATAAATTCCCACTAATCGGCTAATAAAAACAGATACAAACACAGAACATTTAAAGAAAGAACAATTCAAGTGCTGGGCTTTTTACAGGAGTGAAAAGAAAGAGATTAAAAAAATGAACTGCAAACGGGTTCGCTCAAAGGAGATGTTAAGATCTGTTGTTATTTAAAAAAAAATCAGAAACTAAGTGAGACGGGCTGCCAAATGTGACCACCAACAGGAGTGGGTTTGGCTATCTCTTTAGCTTCATCAGACACTTCACAGGGCAGAGGCCACTGTGTGTCACAGAGAAGCCATTTACTGGACAAGATCTCTCAGGACAAAAGAAAAAAGGAAAAAAAAAAGAAAGAAAAGAAAAAAGAAAAAAACGTAAAAGGCTTCTTTTCATCTTGTTTTTATTTCAAACTCTTTCAGACCTATGAATTTCACTTAAAAGCTCAGAGCTAGCAAAAATATACAAGGAAAATAAAAATTAAAAAAAAAGTAAATTTAAAAATTCCAAGTTAAAAAAAAAGAAGAAGAAGAAGAAGCAAACACACACTTGATCCTTTTGTACTGTTAAATAAAAATTTGGATAGGAAAATGAAGACAGGAGCGAGAGGAGTCTTCCACAATTCTCACACCAGGATACCCGCTCTGGTCGCTGGCTTTCTAGTTGCACGTGACAAGGCAAACACAGCCAAGGTCCTGTCTGTCCTTGCGGAAGGGTGACAGGTCAGCACAGAAGATGCTGGAGGATCGCACAGAGACCGGAGGCAGTGCCGCTCAGTGGGCAGGGCCTGCTAGCCTTCTCACGGGCTGAAAAAAAAATTTTTTTTTCTTTTTCCGAAACAACCGTTTTCGGCTTTCTTTTTGGAAGTCGGCGCTTGCAGTAGACGACAGAAGGAAGAGGTGGCAGTGACTGTGTCTTCGGGTCAGCGCTAGCAGTGACCTCAGGGTAAGGTTGCTGTCAGTGTTCCTTGGGGTCAGCCGGGCAAGCTGTGGAGACAGTCTGGGGTTTCAACAAGCTTCCATCTCCAGAAGAGGGCCTGGGGTCGCTGCCTTGGCTTTGCACGTTGGGAAGGAGCTTCTCTTACCACCTCGAGAGGGAACAAATGAGATGCCATTAGTGTGAAGCTGCCGGAGACAGGCCATAGAAGACTGTGCCTTCTGCTAACAGGCAGCAATGTCTGACCTAGACATTTACCTTACCCATTTCCTTATGTGCATGTTGGCTAAAAATGGATTGCCGGGTGCCAACCAAAAAACCCTGAAATATACCCCAGGATAGGTACTTTTCCTTGGCTTTTATATGTATGCACAGAGTTATGGCATGCATTGAGAGAGTTAGGTCTTAGTCAAACAAACAACAAAACCATGTTTGAAAAAAAAAAAAAAAAACATCAATAGAAAGAGCCAGACAGGAACTGGAGAGGTGAGCAGAAGCCAGGCCAGGAGGGGGCCTGAAGGACTACTGCTGGTTTTAGTTCACTGCAGAGAGCCATGGCAGGATTCTACACAGGACCAGGATATTCCAAACGGCCAGCGTGCTGCAAACTCTCATTCAACAAGCCCGACACACCCAGGATATACTGTTCATTATTACGGTCCAAGGGGGTGGGGACCCCTCCATTTCCACCTAATTCTCAAGACGACTCCCTCCATACACATGAAGACATTTACTGTTTGTCTCGAATGAATCACTCTGCAAGCAATTTAAAACAACGGATGCTTTTCAAAACCAAGACTCCCTAGTCCCCAAAGTCTTAGTGACCTGAGATTTTACCAGTTGATTAAAGGTCAAATGAGACGCCATGACCAATGGAGGCAGAGGAAACCAAAGGCATGGTCAGTTCCTTCACGCCAGGCCGCACTAGTCCCCATGGCTTTGAACCTGAGGCAGAGGTGAAGAAACCCTGCGTCCCATCCGGAACCTGTGACAGCCTCAGATGAAGCCAGCTCTCTGTGTTTGTGGTTGCTCTATCCCCCTTTACAAGTAGACCATTCCTCTAAAAGATTAATTCTAAGTGGTGGGCTCCTTCGGCTCTCACTGAGGAGGGAAAGGAATTGGAACATCAGACGACCTGAAAGAAGCTGTGACCATGGGAAAAAGTGGGTGGCCAAGCGCCTTCCGTAGGATTTTGGTGCGAACTAGAAGAGGGCTCGTGGAGAATGACACAGACGACTGATGCTCCCTCCACAGCTAGCCCCACCCACAAACACCTGATCCAAACTGTGAAGCAACTATATCCACTGAGTTGCTACGGAGAAATAAAACAAACTGAGAAAACCGGGAAGAAACCATTGAAATGCTAGAATTGTGAAGTCTCCAAAGATTTAAAATTCCTACTGTGCAAAGCTAACCTTTTCCTACTAAACAGAACACACTGTTTGGTTGCAGATCTTTGTTATGAACTGAGCAACCTGTCAGTCCTTCACACGGGAGGATCAAAGGGCTAAAAGAGGCAAGGCCTTCCTAATGAGAGGAACCGGACTGGAGTCGGGCCTGGGCCTGGGCCCAGAGGTCCTTGTTTATTTTGCACTTTTGCATGAAGGATGTTCAAAGGCTCGGGCCAAGCTGCTCTTCCTGGGCAGTTTCCCTCTGAGTCTGTGACGGGAAAATATTGTTTCCTAAGAAGGTATGGCCTTGAAGTCCTAGGCTGCTGGCCCAGGCCAGGCTGCTGGGGATTAGAGCTGAATGACCACAGGGAGCGGAGGATGTCTTCTACCATGGCAGGCAACCTGTCCGTCTGCTGGGACCTGTCCCCAACCCCAGCTGTAGGAACCCTTGCTTTGACTCTAATTCTACATCAGAGACACAGCCCTTCTCCTGCCTGCCTGTCTTACCTACAGGCCCCGCTCTTCCTCGAGTCTGGACTTGGCCTCAGTTATCACAGTCAAGTCAAACAAACATGGCTGCCTAGAGAGTCATGTTCCTCACAGACAGAATCTCCTCATCTGTCCTACACGCGCACGGTGTGGCTGTCCTTGCTTCACTATTGTGTTGCCCTGTAACTGTCCCCGACAAGTTGGCTATCCTCAGAGGTCCCCTGCATGGCAGCCCACCACCCTGGGGTTGCATTCCTGATGGGAAACTGTCCTGAAATGGGGCTCTAAGCGTGTTGTTTTACAGATACAAAAATGAGTCAAATCAAGATCCGTTTGAAGGAACCAAGTTCCCGAGATGGGAGACTTGCCACGGTCTGCAGTGGGGCTGGGCTGCTGGCTGGAAAGGGACAGGGCTCCACCCACTGAAGCCTTCCTGGGCAATCAAGGCAGCGATTACCAAGCCCCTAGCATCAAAGGGAGCCAGCGGCTCCCTTACAGATGTTAAGGCCAGTGTCCTGCCATGTGGCCACTTGTATAGAGCAGACACTAGCACAAAATACAATGCCCCACACACCCTGTCCACAGCTGCCTTCCTTAAACAACTTCCAGTCTGACTGACCACCTGTCTACTCAAGTGGTACCAAGACCTCATCTGGCTTATGAGGAGCCTGAATGGCAAGGGCAAACCATGAAGGCTCCTGGCAGATGAACTGTACCGACCCCTAGAGACTGGGTCTCTGGTACAAAACCAAGAGGGATGGAGGAGAGGGGCAGGCAGGAGGAGGGTCCAACTCTATGAAAACGTATGCGGAATTCTATTTAAGGCCTGGAGCTATAGGCAGTCCAGCCCCTTCTCCCATCTACCTTCTCATGGGAAAAGCTGGTACCCCTGTCCACCTGGGCTTCACCAGCTATATACGCTAAGACAGGGGTAGCAAGGAGGGTCTCTAGGGACAAAATGCAAACTCTTGTATTCTTGACAAGAATACAAGAACTGGTAAGCAACCAAAAGCACTGAATCGGGACCCCTCCAAACTCTTCCCATCACCCCACCCCACCCCACTTCTGCCTAAATGGCACCAGGCATTACACCTCAGGAAGTAAGACCTGAATATGTATTCTGTTATGACATCATCTTTGGGGAGAGGGTATTAGACATTAGTTTTGTGAGGGGTGAAAAGAAGTTTTAACTGCAAGAACCGCCTTGTGGCAACACGCCACACCCCTCGCGCCAACGGCTTTCTGCCTGTTAAGGCAGGGCGTGGACTCCTCTGTTGGGCAATCTGATGTGTGTGTGGACGGTAGCTGTGTAGGATTCAGGGCAGGAGGCAAGCATGGAAGAGCCGCCAGGCCTGTCTTTCTGCAGAGGAGACTGAGTAGCCCAAGGTGACCCCTGTAGCCAATCTCCAAACACTCTGCTTCTCTATTGCCTTCGCCTAACTGACTTCAAGGTGACTGTGCATGTCGCCTGCCGGGAGCCTGGCGCTGGGGAAAACCTTCATACAACGTTTCATACCACTGCGACGATGCTGTGACGTCTCACGTATTCGTAGAGGAGGAAATCAAGCCTCAGGGAGGCGCTGTGCTCAACACCCCCTCCTACCACCATGCTTTGCAACGACACCACCATTCTCTTTAACCTTCCCGCCTTCTCTCTGTCCATCACCAGGCGACAGCGCCTTTATCCTGACAATGTGTCCCACGTCTAGAATACCGTAGCTTTGCCTAACCCAAGATGCCACGCTGTTCGAGAACAAACCAGTAAAGAGGCCTGAGCTCAGTCAGCCAGTAAAGAAATCCCAATGCCCTCCCGAGAATCTGCTCTAACCTGGCGGGCGAGCCTGGCTGTGGGTCCTTGGCTTTGACACAACCTGGGGTTTGGGAAAGGGAGAAATGGAAATGTGTGGTCAGCGAGCTTGACACTGAGTTTTGTTTCTACAGCCTTAGTTCCACCCTGAGGACGACTGCATCCCTGACCACAGAGCTGTGGGAGGGAGTCAGGAAGGGGGCCAGAGCCCTGGCTTAGGACTCAGATTAAACCCAGGCAGGATATTAGCATACAGCTTTTTCCTTGTGTTAGCCAACACTGCGACCAGCTAAACAACTTTGGATCAAGGTGATGGAGGCGGACCTGGGATCCATTAGCAATGGCTGCGGGGCAGTCTGCCTTCAATCTAGTCATACAGACCCGCCTGACCCGTGAGGTCACATGTCCTGTGGGAGGCCACAGCTCCAGGGACTGCTGGGTCTACAATCTGCAGACCCAGACATTTAGGGCATGCTCTATATCGGTGGTTCTCAACCTTCCTAAAGCTGCGACCCATTCATTAATACAGTTTTTTTGTGTTGCGGTGAGCCCTAACCATAAGATTATTCTGTTGCAACTTGATAAGTGTAAATCTGCTACTGTTATGAATTGTAATGCAAGTATCTGAAACACCAGATATCTGATATTCAACCTCTGTAAAAGGGTCTTTTGACCCCAGAGGGGTCACGACCCACAGGTTGAGAACCGCCGCTCTAGAGACCAGTTCTGAATTAAGGGAACATATTCCTGTCGCCAGAAACACACCTTTAAATACCTAGTCCACATTTCTCTCATCCTGACAGGTCACCCAGAGAGGGAAGAGGCTAACTTTGTATAAAAATGAGGTGACAGGTTGCACGTCTGCTTCCTCTCAGCTCTAACACTGGGGCTTGTGAAGCAGTTCACGGAGTGCGGAGAAGTGACGGGACACTCGGGATAAGATACCCACAGCACACAGGCCTGAGTCAGGCTGCGATCCAGGCCTCGAATTCATGATCTTCCTCTATTCAGACAATCGCCGGCGGGCCCCAGGCCCCAGTTCCTCATCTGTGAGAAGCAGATCCGGCCTGACCGTGCTCCCAGTGCACGGAGGGACGAAGGAGCACGAGTTACATGAGTTAAGAGTTCCGGGTGTTCTCAAAGGGACAGTGAGCCTCAGCGACTGCCTGGGACTAAAAGTGCATGCGTGAACTCCACCATGTGGCTCAGCAGGAAGTGTGGAAGGGCAACAGCCTGGGGCTCCTCAACGCTGCCCCCCAAGGCTAAGAATGTAGGATACATAGACCATGAACTCGAGGACTAAGGCTACGCAGGCTGGCCAGCCAAACGACACCATTTATGAAATGAAGAGCAACCGGATATTTCTGGGTACAGAATGTCTTTTCAAAAGACTTGGTAGCCAAGAACTACCAAGGGAAATGTGTGGTCAGCGAGCTTGAACTGGGGTGTTTTGGACACTCAGAATTTACCAAAGAACTTATCAACTATCAATTCGGAGCGGAATTAAAACCAAAACCGAGAGCAATCTTGCTTTGGACTTTTCTATCACGTGGTGTATGAAGGAACCAAGTCTCTCTGCTAGAGCTCCAGGTATGGAGAGCAGTGGCGAGTTCGTCTCAAAGGAGCCACAGGGATGCTGGGAAATTCACGCACAAACCCCAGAACATTGTGCATCCATCTACACAGTACCCTGGCCCTTTACTTTTGACTCCTGATTATTCAAATAAAGTTCACTTTTCAATTCTTCAGTCCCCCACCACGTGGCAGAACGCACACACTCCTGACAGAGAGGCGTCATTCCATATTGCAAGGACAGTCACAGAAAAGCCAGAGGCAGCAATTTAGACATTTCATATATTGCTTGGGGACATTTACAGTAGTGCCAAACCATCACACTCCTTGTGACACATGCAATACAGTACGCTCTGTAGCGTGTCGGCCTGAAGTACTAAGAAATTTTAGTGCACCATGCTGAAGACAGGGTTATACTTAAGGTGGTTTTTTTAAACATATATTTTATGTATACGGGTGTCTGACTGCATGCATGTCTCCTGGCGCATGACAGAGGCTAAAAGAAGATGCCAGATCCCTTCCCCAAGAACTGGAGTTTCAGGTGTTGCTGAGCAGCCATGTAGACACTGAGAATCGAACTCAGCTCCCCAGGGTGACCCTGCACCCTAAACTGTTGGATCATCTCCCCAGCTTCCTTAAATCCTTTATATATATTAAAAAAAGAGTCCATGTTTGGAGCTGTGGGTGTTTCACAGTGGTAGAGTCTATTGTCTTAAGAGTTTCTGTTGATGTAATAAAACACCATGACCAAAAGCAACCTGGGGAGGGAAGGGTTAATTCCATCTTCCACTGCCCAGCCCACCGTCCTGGGAAGTGAGGGAAGGAGCTGGAAGTTCTGCTTAGTAGCTTGCTCCTCCTGACTTGTTCAGTCTGTTTCCAGGACCAACTGCCCAGGGTGGCCCCACCCACAATGGGCTGGGACCTCCCCCATCAATATCCAATTAGAAAAATGTTCCTCAGGTATGCCTCCAGGCAATCTTAAGGAAGCATTTTCTCAGTGGTGAGTCCCTTTTCTCAGATACCTCTAGCCTGTGCCAAGCTGACAAAAAAGAAAACTAACCAGGCTTCCTAGAGTGCACACAGTCCTAGGTAAGGTTTAGCCATAGTACCACACAGAAACTCTATCCATGTTTTGACAGTTAAGGGGATAGGACTTGAAGTGTCAGAAGGTGGCACTTCCATAGCTCCAGGTACCCCAGTGAGAAAAGGACTCTATTAAAATGTGTCTAAAGCAATTCCTTATTCGATATTATTTTAGTGCGTAGGTGAAATTGCAACTCAATCCATAAGTATTGGGGCTAGATATCACTTAATCACAAGGGAGGTTCAGTGAGTTCCCTGTGCATCTTCATGCCCAGTTAAATATATTAAATATTTAATTCTAGTATGTGGTGCTTTGTCCGCATGTCTGTGTGTGTGCCTGGTACCGCAGAGGCAGGAAGGGGCTCTGGATGCTCAGGGACTGGAGTTGCAGATGGCTGTGAACTTTCAGGTTGGTTCTGGGAATTGATCTCGGTCCCTGAGCCTCTGGAAGAGCAGCCATCTCCACTGGCTCCTTGGCTAGGTTCTAGTTGCAGCAGCTGACCAGTGGATCTGGCTGCTAGCTGAGTTCTTCTTTCCTGTTCTCTGGCCCAGCAGTAAGATCGCCCTCGGTTCCACTGGATGGTTACATAAGTCAAATGCAAGCTGTTTTGGTACAGTTGTCCCTTGGTATCCACAAAGGGTCCTTTGCAGTCAGACATGCAATGGCGCATATCTGCATATAACTTATGCATGCTCTTCCTGTGCTTTAAACCATCTCAGGCCCACTTCCAATGCAGAACTGGATTCAAGTGTCATGCAAAGGTTGTTTCTCTGGAATGTTTAGGGGACAGCATGACAGGAAGACACGATTGTCACACGGTCAGCCCCACTGGGCACAGGTGAGAAGGAAGATGATGCTCAAGGTTGGAGAGGCCCACTGCAGGACAGTCCCACCTGTTATCACTCTCCAAGTGAGTGCAGCGCTAAAGGTGCCAGAAACCCAAGTTTTGCTTTTTAGAACTTTCTGAAATTTGCCCTGAGAGTCATTAATCCACAGGTATTCCCTCCTACCTCCCTGCTCTGGATGCCTAGAGATCTGACCATGCCTTTCAATTATGCAAAAAGCATCCTGTCACACAAATGACTATGGTGGTTCAAACGAGCAAAGTCTTCCATAGTCTGAGCATCGAAACTCTCAGTCCCCACTTAGTGGGGCTGTTTGGGGAGGCTTAGGAGGTGTGGTATTCTTGGAGGAAGTATGTCACTGGGGGGGGGGGGGCTTCCAGAGTTCTAGATCACTTGGCCCTCAGCTTCCTGCCTCTGCCCTCTTGCTTGCCACTTTCTGCCACATATCCCTGCCATGGTGGAACCACCATCAACCCAAATAAACTCTTCTATAAGTTGCCATGGTTACAACGTTTTATTATAGCAACAGAAAGCAGCTGAGACGCTGACCAGGGGTGTTCTAGACATGGGGGCCGGCTTTGAAAACCTATCGTTCACACAGCAGCCACTATAGCCACACTGACCGTCTCTATGTCAAAACTGTGTGGCCAAGCCTGTCCCAGGGCTGGACTTCCTGAGGGACATGACAGTCAAGAGTGCTGCATCACGGATCCTCTAAGAGGTTTCCACTCATCTGTGACAGCCATTTGCAAAAGAGGAAAGTCATAGGTAGGCCATTCCTTCAGAATGGACAAGCCAGAGACGGGAGCTGTGGAAGAGAGCCCTTTCCAGGCACCAAGATCTCCGGCTTCAAGCAAAGTCTGCTGGGAATTTCAGGCAAGACAGATGCAGCTAGCAGCCCCTTGCCTAGGATCTAAACACTGCACTATGAAGGGAGGCAGGAGGCAGCCTCCGCTAGGGGGCGCCGCTGAGCACAGAGCGACTGTGTGCCTGGGAGATGCTAACTCCAGCTGGGTGGGTACTGCACAGTGACCATGACACCTGACCTCTCCAGACACTTGTTTCCCAGAGTCTTTAACTTCCGCTTCGTACCTTCTGCTTGTAACAATTCCTTGTCAGGTGCTTCCTGTGTGTGTGTGTGTCACAGATGAAAAAGGAGACATCGGGTTGCATATTTTCACTTTCTAGGTCCAGGCAAGAGTCTTCTCTGCTTTGAGACTCTAAACACGTGTTAGGATTTCTCAAGCTGCCTTGAATTTCCCTCTAATGTCACCATATCACAAAAAAAGAAAAAGAAAAAGAAAAACAGAAGTCTGTCTTTGTTTTCTAACTAAACCCCCATCCAGAGGACACCCAGAGACTTGGACACCTAGTGAGGTTGGCCTCATGTGCGCTTGTGCGTAGGATTAGGAGCAAAGATTAGGAAAAAGGCTCAAAGATGCCAGAGTGAGCCTCAAACTATATGGGAAGTAAATGCTTTTGAAAAGACTACTGAGAACGCCTGAGCACTCACTTCCCACCTTGCAGAGGACAGCTGAAGCTGGGGCTGAACGCAGGCTCCCCCCAAACCCTCTGGGCTCTGCCTTCTGGCTCCGTAGCTGGGAGGGTTCTGTGGGAGGAATCACAGGACCCAGGAGCCCTGAGCCTTTAAATGCCATCATCAAACAGAAGCCAGAAACATGGTTTTTTTTTTTTCCCCCAACATAAATCCAAAGCACTGCGCAATTAACTCCTGTAGCCTGTACAGTACTTGCAATTACTTCTCCCACACAGCTCCTGGCCCCAGGGCAGTGAAGGCTGAAGGTTCTACTTAGTGATAAACACACTCCTTCATTTAGTTAGCAAGTCTCTGAGATAAAGACTAAGTCAGAGCCAAATGGGGGTGGGGTGGGTGTGAGGGGGCTGCGTGCGCATCTGCATCTATCTTCAGGTGAACTTCTGTGCCTTTAGCCAGAGGAGTTTTCCGCTGCTAAAAGTATCTTGCTTCTACTTTTAAATTAGTTTGGGGATACTATATAATCAGAGAGACACTACATCCAAACCGTGTGTCTGGAAAATTTTGGCTCTGGGGTTTGTTATACTACACCAAACACTAATAAACTTGTTCACAGGGTTGGTTTTTAATGAATGAACTCGAGTGATCAATTTTCCCGATGTTTCACAAATTCTGATCCTATGCTCACTTTCTCACCCATCTTGACTGAACCAGGAAGAGAGAAAAGTCAGGTCTTTCATAATAATGTCTGACTACCGACAAGCGGTTGAGGTGTTGTAGGTTCCAAATCAAACCCACATCAAAGCCCTAGAAACTCCCAGGAAAATGAAGGGAGCTCCCTGCCCTTCCCCAGCCCAAGAGGCAGCACTAGGACACTGCCAGGAACCTGCTCAGATTTACCGATTTATTTGACAGACTCTTCATTTTTATCTAACATGCTAACTCACAGCACTAGTCATATTCGTTTATAGTTAGCCATCTTGAGCCTACAGCTTCTCATACTGGAAACCCCTCTGGGAAGGGGTTTCCAGTATGAGGTCTCGCTCACCAAGTAGCCCCCTCCCCAGGCACAGTCCTTACCCTGCGGGAGTCACCCTTACAGGTGGCTTGCAGGATACATCACAAGTGCCTGTGACAGACACTGGCCTTCTCGCAGACAGAAAGGAGTGGTACAGTCCCCTTCCCGAGGCCCTGGGCTCTCTCAGCTTCCTGATAAAGGACGGTGAGTCCAAAACAGGACAGGATCTGCATTTGGCTTGCACAGAAGAACCCTCAGGAATTGCTTTCACTGACCCTGTTTCCAGTCTGGACAACAGCTGATCAACAGCTGTTTCAGAGTGAATTTGCATATGGAATTCTCACACATAGTCATTTTGGTCGGTTCACCGTCTCCTCTCCAACTTCTACATGTGGCTTGAAGAGGCCACACAGGGAACAACCCCCAACCTCCAACCCACCCCCAAAACATGGAAGCATAAAATATAATTCATGCATTTTAAGGAGTGGAGGCACAGTGTTTAAAGAGCCTTTTATAGCATCAGAGCTGTATTTTCAGAGGTGTGAACTCGAAAGATCAGTCTCGCTTAACAGGAATTTAATGAAACAGTCTACGTTAGAACCGACCAATGGAATGGAAGAGAGGCAGAAACAAACCCATGAATCCACAGACAACGGAGTCTTGACAAAGATTCCATAGACATATGTTGAAGGAATGACAACTACTTTAAGCAATGGGGGAGGGAAAACTGAATACGCACACCTCAAAGGTTGAAACTTGCCACCAAAGTCCTATTCTATGTAAGGCCTGAAACTTTGAAACTACTAAAGGCAAACATAAAGAGATTGCCACAAGCACTGATCTCAGAACAGGCCTGCAGGATACAGAGAGAAAAGAACTGTACACCGTATTTCGTTGAATTAAGAAAGCTTTAGCAAAGGAGGTGACCTGCACGCCGAAGAAAAAAAAAATCCTTGCCAACTACTAACCTGAGAGGGGTTAACATCTACAATATATTAAAAACAAAGAAGCCCTCTGGGGTCCTGTGAGGGGCACGGTAGGTTAAGAGGCTCTGAGTTGGGTTTTCGGCATCCACATGAGGTGGCGCACATCTGGCTCTAACTCCTGCTAAAGGGACTCAGCGCCCTCTTCTGGTATCCCTGGGCACTGCACTCATACACACAACAACCACCACCCCACTTCGTGGACAAATTTTAAAAGTGACTTGAAAACAAACAAAACCCCTCAAAGACACAACAACAACAACAAAGAAGCAAGCAACACATTTCACTCATGGGTAAATTATATGAACAGATACTTTTGAGAAAATGTCCAGGCTGGTGAGATGGCTCAGCAGGTAAGAGCACCCGACTGCTCTTCCAAAGATCCTGAGTTCAAATCCCAGCAACCACATGGTGGCTCACAACCATCCGTAATGAGATCTGACTCCCTCTTCTGGTGTGTCTGAAGACAGCTACAGTGTACTTACATATAAAAAATAAATCTTTTTTTAAAAAGAAAGAAACAAAGAAAGAAAGAAAGAAAGAAAGAAAGAAAGAAAGAAAGAAAGAAAGAAAGAAAATGTCCAACATCTTAGCTATCCAGGAAATGCAAGTTAAGAGTACACTGAGAATCTATCTCAGCCAGGTCAGAATGGCCACAGTACACAGAACACACACTAGTCATGGCACATCCATGGGGGATAGGAACTTTTGCATACTGCTGGTAGGAAAGTAAGTCAGTGTGACCATCCAGAGGTCAATATATGTTGATTTCCAAAAAAACTAAAGGTAGAGCCAGGCAGTGGTGGCGCACGCCTTTAATCCCAGCACTTAGGAGGCAGAGGCAGAGACAGGTGGATTTCTGAGTTCGAGACCAGCCTGGTCTACAGAGTGAGTTCCAGGACCGCCAGGACTATACAGAGAAACCCTGTCTGGAAAAATAAAAACAAAAACAACCCTAAAGGTTGACAGACTGTATAGCCTGGCTTCTGAGTGCACACCCAGACATACCACAGACATGCCCCCCACATCCATGATTCTAGAGTGTATGTTCACAATGGCCAGAAGCAGCCCAAGGGCTTGGCAACAAATGAATTAGATAAACAGATGTACCCAGTGGAGTACTATTTAGCTATAAAGAATATTGAAATTGAGTCATTTGTAGAAAAAGTGGAATAAACCTGGGGTGGTTATGTTTAGGCAAAATAATCCAGACCCAGACAAAACAATGAGTTTTCTCTCAAATGTGGAAGGTAGAAGTTGTGTAAATAGCGTGAAAGTGGAGAAGAAAAACGACCTGGGGAGGAAGGAGAGAGGAGGTATTGGGGGGAGGGGGCAAGAAGCAAACCAGAACAAAGCAGGCACATGTATATCAAAATGCTGTAGTAGTGGTGGGGCGGGGGCAACAACGAAAATGAAATATTAAAATTCTTTATGGAAACCCGCTACTTTGTAGGCTAATTTAACAAGAAAAAATGCAAACATTTTAAAAAAGAAAATTCCCTGACAACATTCACTATTTTATGTAGTAATCCAAAAAGTTAACTCAAACATTTTTTTTGAAAAATTAAAAGTTTAGAAAAAAAGAAGGAAAAGACCACCAACAGATTGGGAAAGGATCTTTACCTATCCTAAATCAGATAGGGGACTAATATCCAACATATATAAAGAACTCAAGAAGGTGGACTTCAGAAAATCAAATAACCCCATTAAAAAATGGGGCTCAGAACTGAACAAAGAATTCTCACCTGAGGAATACCGAATGGCAGAGAAGCACTTGAAAAAATGTTCAACATCCTTAATCATCAGGGAAATGCAAATCAAAACAACCCTGAGATTCCACCTCACACCAGTCAGAATGGCTAAGATCAAAAATTCAGGTGACAGCAGATGCTGGCGAGGATGTGGAGAAAGAGGAACACTCCTCCATTGTTGGTGGGAGTGCAGGCTTGTACAACCACTCTGGAAATCAGTCTGGCGGTTCCTCAGAAAACTGGACATAGTACTACCGGAGGATCCAGCAATACCTCTCCTGGGCATATATCCAGAAGATGCCCCAACAGGTAAGAAGGACACATGCTCCACTATGTTCATAGCAGCCTTATTTATAATAGCCAGAAGCTGGAAAGAACCTAGATGCCCCTCAACAGAGGAATGGATACAGAAAATGTGGTACATCTACACAATGGAGTACTACTCAGCTATTAAAAAGAATGAATTTATGAAATTCCTAGCCAAATGGATGGACCTGGAGGGCATCATCCTGAGTGAGGTAACACATTCACAAAGAAACTCACACAATATGTATTCACTGATAAGTGGATATTAGCCCCAAACCTAGGATACCCAAGATATAAGATATAATTTGCTAAACACATGAAACTCAAGGAGAATGAAGACTGAAGTGTGGACACTATGCCCCTCCTTAGATTTGGGAACAAAACACCCATGGAAGGAGTTACAGAGACGGAGTTTGGAGCTGAGATGAAAGGATGGACCATGTAGAGACTGCCATAGCCAGGGATCCACCCCATAATCAGCATCCAAACGCTGACACCATTGCATACACTAGCAAGATTTTATTGAAAGGACTCAGATGTAGCTGTCTCTTGTGAGACTATGCCGGGGCCCAGCAAACACAGAAGTGGATGCTCACAGTCAGCTAATGGATGGATCATAGGGCTCCCAATGGAGGAGCTAGAGAAAGTAGCCAAGGAGCTAAAGGGATCTGCAACCCTATAGGTGGAACAACATTATGAGCTAACCAGTACCCCGGAGCTCTTGACTCTAGCTGCATATATATCAAAAGATGGCCTAGTCGGCCATCACTGGAAAGAGAGGCCCATTGGACTTGCAAACTTTATATGCCCCAGTACAGGGGAATACCAGGGCCAAAAAGGGGGAGTGGGTGGGCAGGGGAGTGGGGGTGGGTGGATATGGGGGACTTTTGGTATAGCATTGGAAATGTAAATGAGTTAAATACCTAATAAAAAATGGAAAAAAAAAAAAAAAGAAAAAGAAAAAAAGAAGGAAAGAAGGAAAGAAGGAAGGAAGGAAGGAAAGGAAGGAAGGAAGGAAGGAAGGAAGAGAGAGAGAGAGAGAAAGAAAGAAAGAAAGAAAGAAAGAAAGGAAGGAAGGAAGGAAGGAAGGAAGGAAGGAAGGAAGAAAGAGAGAGAGAGAAAGAAAAAGAAAGATCGATCCTGAAAATTCAGGGGAACTCCTAGGAAAAAAACAAAGTGGAGGAGCTCCAGGCCAGAGGGTTGAGGTGGGAGGGTGGGTACCACTGAGCAGGCTGGGTGTGAACTGGAGTGTGAAGCCCCTGAATGTATGACTGTAAGATACCTATGAGGTTTCCCTGGAGGCAGAGCCTCTGCCCGCACCCTGCCCAGGCCTTGGTGGGTACACAGACTGGGCATTGCCCTCTCAGGACTGAAAGACGGCTGGGGTGATTTCACCTCTCTTTAGAGCGGTGCTTCTCAACCTTGCTGATGCTGTGGCCCTTGAATACAGTTCCCTCACACTGTGGTGACCCCCACCCATAAAATTATTTCCACCGCTACTTCCTAACTGTAGTTTTGCTCCTGTTGTGAATGGTAGCGTAAATATTTTTGGAGACAGAGGTTTGCCAAAGGGGCCGTGACCCACAGGTTGAGAACCGCGGCTCTACAAAGCGAGTAGGTTCTAATCAAGTGCTCCATCTGTCTGTCCTGGGCTTGCTTCTGAGGTGAGATCGGCTCAGGCAAGACAGGACCTTCCTACACCATGGGAGAAACCAAACCCACGTAATCAGTAGTAGTTCTGAGTACTTGTGGGCGCCAGAAAACCACTCTGGGGAGGGGAAGAGGCCTCGGAGGGGATCTGCACAGGAAGTGAAGAACCACACAGGCAATTGACTGTCACACAGAAGCAGTCTGGGCGGTGGCACGTTAGGGAAGGGAGACAAAAGGGTCCCTGTGGCAGCACCACGAGGCGGTGCAGATCAGAAGTTAGATGAATTAATTAGAGGCCCCGGTTTCTCTCCCTACTCTCTCACCCCATGCAGACCCAAGACCAGAGACTGTGAGACCTGGGTAGACCAGTCCTGGGGCTCTCTGCTGCAGCTCTTCCAGAAGGGACTACAGATGACTGTCACAGGGCCCTCCTCCATGGCAGAGTACTTTCTTGAGGTCTTGAGGGCCAAGAACCTTTTTTTGGGGGGTGGGGGTGGGGCGGGTTAGAGTCAGGGTTTCTCTGTGTAGCCCTGGCTGTTCTGAAACTCACTCTGTAGTCCAGGCTGACCTGCCTCTGCCTCCCAAGTGCTGGTATTAAAGGCGTGCATACTACTGCTGGCTGCCAAGAATCTTTTATTTTTATTGCAGCATTAGATTTCTTGGCAAGACTCCTTTGTCAAACACCCTCCAGTGGCACAGGTAGCACATGACAGTGGGGTCCCTCTCTGTCCCATTCGATGCAGCATCTCCAGGTCTTAATAAGCACTAGTGGCTGGCAAGCCCCGGTGCAGGAGTTCTTACAGCAAAGGAAGAAGAGAGGTGTGGAAAGCAAGCATTCTGTCATCACTAATTCACTGGACTCTTTCTGGATGGCCGCCTGGGTTCCTCTATGCTCTGCACATATCTCGTAACTCCCAGGTTTTCTCTGCACAAGACTGTGGTGGTGGTGGTGGTGGTGTGTGAGTGGTGACTTCAAAGACCATGTGGCCCATCCAGGAAACGAGAGAGAGAGAGAGAGAGAGAGAGAGAGAGAGAGAGAGAGAGAGAGAGAGAGAGGGGGGGGGGGGGCACGATACTAGTGGCTTTAAGCAGTAAGTGCAGCAAGCCAGGCTTCACCCAGCAGCTGGGGACTCGAGGACAATGGGGGGGGCAACAGCTGGGGGCTCGAGGACAATGGGGGACAGCGACTGGGGGCTCAAGGACAATGGGGGACAGCAGCCAGGGGCTCAAGAACAATGGGGGGAGCAGCAGCTGGGGGCTCTAGGGCAATGGGGGGCAGCAGCTGGGGGCTCAAGGAGAATTGGGGGACAGGGGAAGGTTTTGTTTTGTTGTAGTATATTCAAAGAAGACTCCTTAACCTTCAGGAAAAAAAAATTAGTGGCGAGAATCTCAAAGATTTCTGTGACTTATTAAAGAAACAGGCAGCTGAAGTGCATTTTAAGACAAAAAAATAAGCAGATTTTACATCAAACATTTTGTATCAAACTCAGCTTTTATATCAAATATATCAAGTATATAATATATACATACATACATATGAAATCATGATTACATATATAATCATGAAAGGTATTAAATCAAGTTCCAACTCTTAAGTACTGCAGTGCATTTCACACGAAATAGGTAGCTCTAAAACTGTTGAAGCAAAAGCTGCATTTAGTCCATGACTGAGAGCTGGCCCTGGGCACACTGTACTTCCGAGGGCCTTCTCCGTCATGGCTGGACATGCAAAGGTGGGGTAAACTATTCCTAAGCGATCAGCAATGAAAAGATCACATTTATAAAACAGGCGTGGTCTCCAGTGCCAGCAAACCACGGGTGGTGGTACATGCCGGTAATCCCAGCACTCAGATGGTGGAGGCAGGAGGATCAAAGTTCAAGGTCAACCTTGGCTACATAAGTGAGTTGGAGGTCTGCCTGTGCTACATGAGACCCTGTCTTAAAGAGATGAAACCAAGAAACGAACAGAAACAATACAAGGTGTGTATATGCAAGCTTCTTTCTAGGTTGTTCATCTATGAAGCCAGATGTATCCTGGGGCTGGGATTATAACCGAATCATCCCCTGTGAACTAAAGAACAAACCTAGGTGGCTGGCTCAGAAGACCGTTATTAGTAGCCACTCAGTTAGGTAGCCATCATCTGTGACTGTGTTACGTTTGGGTGTGATGCCACTGATGTCAAGAGGTGGTCCATGGAAGAAGCCATCGAGCCTTAGGCTAAATCAGTGAGGTTAGGTTTGGATAGAGCAACTGTGGTACCAGCTGGGGATTTGGAAACCTGGTAAGTCAGAATGAAGATCAAGAAAGTTTCTCAAAAAAAAAAAAAAAAAAAAAAAAAAAAAAAGAAAGAAAAAGAAAAAGAAAAAGAAAAAGAAAAGAAAGTTTCTCAAGAGAGTAAGCAGCAGGGTTCTGGGAGGAGGGAGGGGCCTTTCTGAGTTCCTATTGGCTAAAGACAAGTTATGCATTCCAGATGAGGAGACCAGACTAAGAAGCTGACTAGAGGGCCCAGGTAGTCGACTGGAAATTTAAATCTACTTGGTGCCAGTACCCTGGGAGATTTCCATAGGGAAACATCATTTGAAAGTTCAGGACCCTAAGTAAATTCTCAAGCTGGGATGGGGTTCCCTGGCTTGGCCCAGAGCATCCATCCGTACTGCAGGCCATTCTAAGGGATGCTGCCCAGGTTGGTGTGTTCGTAAGTAGAGAGAGCAGGCCTTCCAAGCACAGGGACCATCGTAGGTGGTGCTCTCCATCTATTTGTGCAACTGCTAATTTTATCTGGACAGAGCTCACATGGGTCAGTTTGGAAGTGAGAAGAAACCTTGAACAACTGACCCGAGGCACAGACACACGATAGGGCAGTGGCAGATCTCACCTAGGAGATGCGACTGTACCCTTCAGGCAGTAAGAACTGGCTGGCCTTGAGTAGAGAAGAGACATCATTCATTGGTGTTTCGGAAAAATCCCTCCGAGAGCAAAATGGATAAACTGTAGAAGTAAAATCTGTGGCCATAACACATTCCTAACAGCTACAATAATAGCAATGCAGTAAGGGACTAGGGGCTGGCGGTCGAGGAAGGCAAGAGGTAAAGAGGACCCAAAGGAAGCCCTGCAGGGCTGGGTGACTCTGCACAGGGTTCTAGAGAAAGAACACAGCAGATACATTGGCAACTGTGGTCGAGAATGGATACACCCTGTCAATTCAAACTTAAGACCCAGAATTTACCTAGGAAGCCAGTTTCCTGGGTCATGTGGATCAACATTAAAGACTTAGCATAAAAATGAACAAATCAGGTTTGACTTACAGGTCCTTTGGTAAGGTCTAGCAATGATTACCCATAAAGGAAAACACTCAGTAGAAGATATTTTAAAATAGAAAGAAAATGATAAACCCACAAATCTCCCTCCTTACAAACACACTGCCCACACATCATCTCAACCGAGTCTTTACCATGTACCAGGACAGAGACGGGTTCAAAGGTGACCCTCAGACTCATCCCCACTGCAGGTGGGGGATGTCAGGCTGCTTCCTATATATACATTTTTTAAAGGTTGATTTTTTTCCACTGGTCAGTAAGAAATAGCTGCGAAAATAATATTGAGGGCAAGAGAACAGAGAAATAGCAATATGTATATATATAAAATAAAGGCATAATAGACGTGAAGGCACACTGCGTCGGAAACACACAGCTGGGGTAAAAACCCACGAGCGACTGGGTCATCCGCACTAGACTGACTTGGGTGGCCTTTTCCTCTTTTTGGGAACCATGCTGAGCGGAACTGGTGAGAGCGAGGAGATCCGCAAGCAAGCGCCTCGTTAAGAGCTAAGTCAGCAGCAGGGGCCGAGAGAGTTGATCTTACCATGTTTCAGATGTAGGCAGCTGTCATTCTGGGACCTGTACCTGCAGAAAATTGTGTCTTTAAGAAATGTTTATGGAGAGGTTTCTGTACATTCCAAATATGTAGTAGCTATAACACCATGTAGACCTGCTCGCTTTGCCCTTTGGGTTCTCATGGCGGCCCTGTCTGTGTGTTGTGCAGTGCGTGTGGTGGCCCTTTAACGGACAGGGAACAGGACCGACATGGGCCCTCGCTGACTCCTGCCATCAGTGTGAGACAAGCCCCACTTGTCCTTTAGTATTAAAAACCCCAGACACATGAGAGATGCTCAAGGGAATGCAAGGTAGCATGTTGTACTGTCACCGTAGAAGTGGCATTCTTAAGGACTGTGCAAACAGCAGAGGCAGAAGCAAAGAGAAGACAGACAACAAGAAGGGAGAAAAAAAAAATCAACCACTCCTCGTAACTATGGCTCTGGGGCACAGGGATGGGAAAGGAGTCTCTACAGGCACATTCACACTGAAAAGAAAAGTCTTTTTGAAACGTTAAGGCATCTCAGGAAAGGAAGAAAGCCGAGTTAGGGATCACATGTGACAGTCACAGAATGCAGCAGCGTCTAGGAAGATGCGGACTGTTTACAAGGAGTCGGCAAGAAGCAGGCGCGTCAACAGAGGGCCGTGGGACACCTACCTGAAGTCGACTCCTGTAGCTTCTCTCTCTTCCTCTTCTTCTTCTTGCCCTGGAAGGACAGAGGCACAAGTCAAGTCAGAGAGGGCGGACGGTGGGGGTGCAGGTGTGTGCTGTATGGACAGGACGCACAGACAGAACGAGGTGGCCAGCCAGAGAGACAGGGAGAGTCACTGGCTCGCCCTTTCCTGTCTGTACGGACTCTGCAAGTGCATGTGTGTGGCTCCTGTGTCCCTGCCTCCTTGGGGACTCCTCTTCCTGACTGCCATGCTCAGAACCCACCTCCACTGGTGCCAAGCACGAAGCCTGCTGAGAAATACACTGCGCTATATTTTATGTCTGTGGTGTCAGCCGAGTGCCCAGCACCCTGTGGCGGAAATGCGGTGTCGTAAGCAAGAAAAAGACAGAGGAGGGAGTAGAACCTGGGAAACTGGGGTTGCTGTTTCTTCAGACGGGACACCACGCCGATACAGGAGCAAGTTTAAGTATATTTCGAAAACATCTCAATGACAAAAAAATTGGTCATATTTTAAGTGGCTTAATATCGTCATTTCTCTTCGGAAACTACTGTCTCTGTCTCTCTGCCTCTTTCTCTCTCTCTCTCCCCTTTTCTTTCTTTCACCTTGAAAAGCACTTCCATTTGGCCACAACCAGAGCCCACTCTCACGGATCACAAGAGGTTAGCCTGCGACAGGTATTTTCTACTGACTCACAGAACATTCCTCTGAAGTAATGGCAGCAATAAGCAACATGGACAAAATAAAAATCAGCCTCTCAGAGTTTACTGAGTAAGCCCTGTGGCTCTAGAAAAGCACAGATATATTTATGTGCCTCAGAGCAGTGTTTCTCTCCAGTCACACGGTGACTGAATGAGGCCTTAACGGTTTAGAAAGTTAACTGACACCTTCTTCCTAAACACTAAGGCAAACAGCCTAGCTCAGCGACCATCAAAAACCATCTTTAATGTGAGCAGAGGTGTTAGGAGAAGGCAAACAGAAGAACATGCCTCCTGTAGCCAACAGGGTCCTTCATTCAGAGAGGTTTCCTGCTGTTCCCGTGGGGCTGTTTCACGTTAGAACCTTCTGCCCTTGCCTCACTGGGCTCCCCTTTGCACGGGTCCCATGTCTTGTTCTCCTCTTCCTTGCATAGATCTGGGGCTCTTCTGCCCAGCTGATTCCTTCCTGAGCCTGGGCTCAGGGCCATGGCCCACCAGCTGCACCCTGAGCCCTGCCCTGAGCCTCTCTCCACCCTCCACACCTTGCACACAGCCAGCAAGTAGCGCTCGCTCTGTTGCTACAGCGGCATGGTATTTTATGCATAAGTCAGTGAGGAGAGAGAACCTATATCGAATTTACAGCAAAGAGGGACCAGTTTGGATATATTGATCGACTAATTCACGCAAGATTTAAAAAAATAAAATGTCAAAACGACATGGACTGTATTATCTTGGGAGGCAGGATATCCTCCCAAGAAAATCTATGAACTGTTGCTTCACAAAAACTTCCTTTGTTAGCCCAAATAATAGAAGTAAACTTCAAACTTTCAAGACATTCGGCAAGCAATGTTAAGTGTGTATAAAGGCACAACTTGGCAAAGCTTGTGCACGGGTCAGGGGATAAAGGTCAGGTCCCCTCCCAGGGAAGAAACCACAGCCAAAGGGCTGAGAAGAGGAGGACACTGTGCACCCCTTTAGGAGGGACTGAGCTACCCCCCCCCCTTACAAGGGCGTGGCAAAGGCTCAGGGCAAGCACATGGTAATTACTGCTCAGGGAACAGAAGCCAGTAGACATGGAGCTGAGCCCCAGGAGAGAAGCCGTGCAGATCCTCAAATTCGTATTATGTGGATTTAAATTGCAGTGTAGCGACCTACTCCACGGCCGGGGACAAATGACCTAACCTCCCTGACCTCACACACTGGCTGCCCAGTCCTAAGGATTAGAAAGTGGCAGAGAGAGTGGAAAGCACTCCCTACAGTCAGCATGTGGCAGTTATTAAAGCAACCAAAATAACAGCGCGGGAGCTGCCCACAGGACTCTGTCAAAGTCATATTTGCTGCACACGCTCCAAATGCTGGACAGTAAAGTGGCATTTCCAGGGGAGTATACTCTAGTGTAGAGTATATATTGTATAGAGGAGGAAACAATGTTTAACCCATTCTCAGAAAGATGCCTATGTGTCCAAATGCTGTAATGGCTGTTATGGGCCATGTGACCTCAGACACAAATTGTCATTGTCTCTGTAGGAACTGAAGCTCCTACAGCAAAGGCCATCAATAAACTGTGCACTGGTTCATGGTTTCACATGTGCTGTTGAAGGGACAATTGCTCTAAATCAAGATGGGCCTGAGTGATATTCCTGCGTCTAGTCTCCTATGAGACCAATGTCTCCCCTTCACACTTCCACATTGAAATCATAACACCTCCAGCCACCACCACCCCCCCGAGTGTACTGGAATAAGGTGGAACCTTTGGGAGGTGGGACCCTATGAATAAGGCTTGTCCTTGGTTGGGTAAGCACAGCCTGGTGGGAACACAGCCAACCTGTTGGGTGCCCTTGGTTTCAGATAGCTCAACCTCTAGAAGAGCGAGCAGTAAGTTTTTGCTGTCATAAGGCACCTGTTGTAGCTGTCTCAGAATGATTTTCAAATTATTCTATTAAGAATCTAAACGATCAAAATTGTCACTTTATATAAAAATGACAGAGTTTTAGATATGCCATTCTTGTTTTTGTTTTCCCCCCACCCCGAGACAGGGTTTCTCTGTGTAGTCTTGGCTGTCCTGGAACTCACTTTGTAGACCAGGCTGGCCTCGAACTCAGAAATCCTCCTGCCTCTGCCTCCCGAGTTCTGGGATTAAAGGCATGCGCCACCACGCCCGGTTTTAGATATGCCATTCTTAATATAGAGTTAAAGACAATGCCAGATATTCAAGCTCTCCAGTAAGAGAGCGGGCAACATAAGCAAGAGAGTTCTTGACGATAAGACTAGTATATCCTAGAACATGACAATCCCTACTCTGTTTTCAGTCGAAGAAGAACATAGAATGTGAGATTAAAAAACAAAAACAAAACAAAACAAAACAAAAAAACCCCAAGTAGTCCTAAAACTGTTTCAAAACAGTCACCAAGACATGGGGCAAGATTTCTAAAGCATTTGTCACTTGGAAACAAACCTGACAACATGTACCAAGAACTTTAAATTGCTTTATTTTCTTAACATCCTGGTACTATAAATCTATCCTGCAGAAATGATGGTACCAGCGAAAACCCTTTATTCTGCACAGAAATATTCAATGCAGGGTGGATTATGTGTTTCTGAAGGGGAGGAAAAAAAAACCCAAAAATCTAAAATCAGGAGAAACCGAGAAACTGAGACAGACATTCACTTAGTAGAATAGGGTCCTAAATATCACTTCAGAGGAAAAAAAAATACATTTTCAGAGAATAGGAAACAGGTGATAAAGACATGTATATACAAGCACACACATGCACTTATATTTTACCTATATATGAAACTAAAGACACACAGAAAACAAAGAGGTGGCAAGATTAGTGGTGATTATTTAATAATTAATCTTGCTTTTACATTGTAAATTATAGGTTTTTTTAAAAGATCTTTTTCCTAGTATTTTAATATTTATGTTTTGAACTTTAAAAGAGTTTCGTTTTACAGAGAAAACTCACAGCCACAAAGTAAAAAAAAAAAAAAAGCTTAAAGTTTTCAGAATGCAATGTACTCATGACATCTTTATTACACAGTTCGTTAATTCCCCAAAACAAGAGACAGTACAGACACGTGCATCCTCCAAAGATCCCCTCTGAGACGGACGGGGAGCAGGGAGGGGGTGGGGTGAGGACAGGGAGCAAGGGGGTGGGGAGGTAAAGCCAGGGATAAAGAGGACTCTTACATAATTGTCTCGCGCTGACCAGCCTGGATAAAGCTGCATGTGTAGCTGTCTCTCTTTCCGTGCTAGTTCATAGTATTTGGCCTGCTCTTCCCGGGAGAGGGCGTGCCACTGAAACGGAAAAGGAAACGGGGAGAGAGAACAGGTAAGCGAGGCGGCAGCAAGGCACCTCACGCTTCACACTCCAAGAATGGATGGGTTTACTGGAAGCAGTTAAAGGATGGCTGCCGGCTAACGGGGAGCGCCCTGGTGCTGCAGACACCAGGCAGTCTGGAGGCTGGGGTGAAACTTACATTTTGGTTTCTCTGCCTCGTGGTCCTGTATCACGTGCAACGCATCAAAGCAGTCAGAGTACAAAGACCTGTCACCCACCCTTCCTTTTTGCCAGTATAAACAGGAAAAAAAACCCAAAGTCTTCTCACAGGTGACCCCTGATATCCAGTGTTCTACTTTGGTTGCCTGGAGTTTTACACGGATAACTGAGGCCAAACAACACTTATTTATGCAAAATGTGTTCATTTCCAGATTCCTTTTAGGACAATCATGCCTCCTTCTCACCCAGACTCTCTCCAGACCCTGTCACGTGAACTCTGGAACCCGAATCTTGTAACCCAAACAGGTATGACATCAGAAGCCAGCCCATCTCCTCACACTTAGACACACGTCCACACGTACAGAATACTGATAACACTCTGACTGTGGTGAGCTTCCGGCCAGTAGGGAACAAGAAGCAACATCTTAATTTGTTTGTCAAGAAACTGGGGTTTCTGATAGAGGACACATAGCTGCGGGACATTCTTCGAGTCCCTTCTCTCGCCTTTTTTTTTTTTTTAAGATTTATTTATTTATTATATGTAAGTACATTGTAGCTGTCTTCAGACACTCCAGAAGAGGGAGTCAGATCTCGTTATGGATGGTTGTGAGCCACCATGTGGTTGCTGGGATTTGAACTCTGGACCTTCGGAAGAGCTGTCGGGTGCTCTTACCCACTGAGCCATCTCACCAGCCCTTCTCTCCCCTTTTTAATGTAACCACCAAGTAACAAAATTGTTATTCTGGGGGCAAGGCATCCATTTGGGAATTTGAGGACTTTATATCTTATGTTGGTTTTTTTTTTTTTTTTAATTTTGCAAATATATGTAAAACATTTGCCTGGGTCTCCAGCAGATGGTTTCCTAGTATTTTCCCCAAATCTCCATGGAGATGTGGGCGCTGCCTAACTGGGAGGTGACCACACTCACTAAGATGATGTAGCTGCAGGAGTAAGAAGAATCCTTCCCCCCAAAACGTCTCTCAGGTAGCTGGGAGCCTCTGCCTTCTGCTGTCTGTACCAAGCTGTCCCACTCACTGATTCCAATTCCCAATTCCAGTGCCTCCCCTCGCCCACCCCACTCCACCACCACCACCACCCCCTATCACCAATGACGTAAAAAAGGAAAAGGAAAGAAAAAGAGGGGTGTGGGTGCTTGAGGAGAGGGCGGAAGGGGAAAGCTGCTGAGAGAACAAGCTCCCGCCAGTGTGGCTTTGGACGTGAGGATCTGGCTCAGCATCTTTTCTGCAGGAAACAGGGATGCCCGTTGCTCTGGCAAATCTGACAGGAGAAGCAGGGAGCCACCTCACAGGACTCCTGGCATCTTCCTGCCAAGCCAGCAGAGCCCACTGGCCAGGCAGCCACGCCCACATGTTTTGAAATCCCCTTAAACCCAGCCTCTGGGCTGGATCAGGAGCCATGTTTGTTTGGAATTGTATTAGAAGTGCACAGGGTAAAGTCAACGCTCAGGACACACGGGTGCCTTGATGTGAGCAGAAAGGCAAGGCAGGTGATACACTTTAAAAAATGGTTTTATGGGGCTGGTGAGATGGCTCAGTGGTTAAAAGCACCCGACTGCTCTTCTGAAGGTCCAGAGTTCGAATCCCAGCAACCACATGGTGGCTCACAACCATCCATAACGAAATCTGACTCCCTCTTCTGGAGTGTCTGATGATATCTACAGTGTACTTACATATAATAAATAAATACATCTTTAAAAAATGGTTTTATTATATTTATTTATTTATTTAATGTGTGTGTGTGTGTGTGTGTGTGTGTGTGTGTGTGTGTGTAGGCACATATACCACAGCACACATATGGCAGTTTAAAGACAATTTATGTGAACTGTTTTCTTCTTCCATCATGAGGTTCCCAGGATCAAACTTAGGTCATCAGGCCTGGTGGCAAACCTTTACCTGCTAAGCCATCTCACCCATAGCAATACACTTTGGTTATGAAATAATAATAATTATTATAATTATAATAATACCAATGGAAATGAAGGAGAGGCATGCGTGGGTACCAGTGGCTATTCTGGCCAGAAAGCAAGGTTGCTTTCTTCAAGAGATGCAGCCTATCACTGGAGACCCTCAACAAACTGAACACTATATATACACACACACACACACACACACACACACACACACTATATATATATAAATATATACATATATATATACACACATACACATATACATACACATGTACAAGTAGATATGTATACACACACACACAAATCATTGGTCATTGATATTTACTCACTCTTCTGATAAATAAGTATGAATACCAAAATGCAAAATGTCACTAAGCTGTGTGAAGAGAGGAAGAAGTCAAGAGACTCAGATAAGAAGACTGCCATCTGTCCCTCTACTCATCTGACCAATCCTTTGCCCTGTATCACCATTGACAACAGCAAGATGTTGGCCTAATTATCTATAGTGTATGGAGGCATAAGCTGAGGGAAAAATCATCTAGAATGAAATAGAAATTAACTCCTAAAAATGCAAATCGAAGTTGCATCTTCTCTCCAAACGGCCACTATGTACGCTTCAGGCAAACAATAAGGAAAGAAGACGCAGGCCACTGGTGCTTACAGTGACTTGGGTCCCTGATAATCCCGAATGCACAAAGCACCAGCTCGGGCCCTCCAGCCCAGGTCATTTAGCACACTGACTCGGTAGGTTCCCCAACTGTACCGGAGTTTCGCATTGAAGACAAACATGTTTTAAGAACTAGAGAGATGGCCCTTTATTTCAGGGGTTTCTGAAACACAGAAAGAAACTAAGACTAAGAAAACATTTTTCTAACTCTTTGATTATTGAAAAATATACTTTTAAAAAAAATCAAATTTTATTATTAAGAATTGTCAAGTTGTAGGGGGAAACATTTGTTTACTTTTAAGAGACTGCTAAGACATTCTAACGATCAAGCTGTAAACAGACCTCTGGCAATAGCCCAGTGAGTCAGTTTATTTTAAAATAAGATTTATGCCATTGCTATTTATGATGTATATTAAGAAAATTTTGATTCATTCACATGGCTGGGCATTTCAATTCTAGAGACAGTAAAGATGAATTAAAAAAAAAAATCAAAAGATAAAATGTTCCGGGATGGATTTAAGATCCACTTTTAAGCAGTCTAATCACGCTGGTGTAAAACTTCATGATTTTTAAAGCCAGAACTTTAAAGAGCCAGTAAGCAGGGCTCCGCCAGAGGGGAGTGCTCAAAGGACAGAAAACCTGATCTTAATCAAAGACCCAGAGGCCTATAAATAGAAACAGGTGTCTAAATCAAAGACAGAGAGAGACCCCCAAATGAGAACCATCCTTTCAAACACACATGCTTGGATCTGGGGACCGTTCAGGGAGCCGAGAAAGTAGCAATTGTTGGAAATGTGCATTAAAAATAGGAAGCGTACCTCAAAGATCACATCCTCACCCTCTTGAGCAGGAAAATAATTCCTGCTGCAGGGCCAGGGGGCATCTGACTCAAAGACAAAAAGAGGAAAAGAGCTAAGAGAGGTATTCGAACTGAAATTAAAAAAAAAAGAAAAAGCGCCCACCCCTCTTTGCCTCTGCTCTCTCCCACAGAGTCAGAGAAAGTGGTCACCAGCCTTTGGGCTTTTTAACATTAGAGCCCTTCAGAGCTGATGGACTCGCCCCTCTGCTGAGATCTGGCTTGGGAATCACTGTAATTATCATTATTAAGTGTTTAAGAATCCATAGGGAGATAGGACATCACACTCGGAACACCAAAGACTATAATCTGTCCCTGCGCCTTGCCCTCGAGAGCTTGGCATCTCACAGATTGGAGCTGGCAACGGGCTGAGGCGCTGCAGTGGGAATCGATGACTCAAGGCCTGCTTCTGTATTCTGTGCTGGCTGCAGGCCTCGTCTTCTGAATGTTCTGGTGTACTGAGCGTTACCTGATACAACCTAACACACAATCCTCTCTACGCTTCCCAAGGGTGGGTAGGGCCTCCTCTGAACTTACAAAAAGAAACAGAAAAACAAAAGCCAAAACCCATATACAGAGGTCACAAACTAAGAAGCTGTCACACACACTGGGTGAGCACTGGTGCGTAAAGATGATGCATTCTTTTTCTGTTTGTTTGTTTTTTTGAGACAGGGTTTCTCTGTGTAGCCCTGGCTGTCCTGGAACTCTCTTTGTAGACCAGGCTTGGCCTCGAACTCAGAAATCCTCCTGCCTCTGCTGGGATTAAAGGCGTGCACTACCACGTCCGGCCGCATTCTTCATAAAATGTAGTGCAGCGTCAGTAAAAATGTAACCTTTGAGTTCACTTTACAGCTTTACAGATACCAAACTAAGACCACTTCAGTCCTGCGGGAAAGCACGTGGAAGGAACGGCTAGCCGTTTGGATAGCTGTCGGAGAGGGCATTTTCAGAGTTCCCACAGCCTGGTTAGAGTCTGGGACTCCCATGTATGACAGACAAGAGCTACGTAAAGATAACAACACGGGTTAAAGGAAGGATGCAAGGGAAGAAGAAACCCCAGAACCAGCTCATGTGGACTTTAAGCTGTAGAGTGCATCTCCAGAAGTCTGACTCCTCGTTACTTGATACAACCTAACACACAATTCTCTCTACGCTTAGAATGTTCTTAGAATCTCAGAGCTCGACAGCTCTGGTTCTGCCTGGGAAGGTGTGGCTTCCTCTCTCCTCTGGGCTGGTCTCCCGGAAGCCCTGCTGTATTTTGGGTTTAGAGAGCCCTCTCCCAATCTTCACCCCCCCCTCCACTACCCCAATTGTGGAAATCCACACAACTAACGGCTACTAGTCTTATAATAAGTGCAATGTCCTCAGAGGTTCCTCTGCTGGCCCCTGCTGTTCTTTCTTATGTCACCTTGCTAATTACACCCACGGGATTAATGAACACTTTATTAGGTAACTTGGGGGGAGGGTGCTAGTGTCTATATCTGCTCACAAAACATCATACTCCAGGAAGGTAAAGTTGGCTGTTTTATTCAGCGACTGTTACCAACATCACGACAGACAAATAAATACTTGATAAATACAGTTTCAAATGTCGCAGTGATCAGTTCCAGAAAGTTTTTGTTCCAAGCAGAGTCAACATTGTTTACAGCACACTACCATTGTATCTTGGGTACCACTTTCTTGATAATCATGCATTCAGGTATACGTACAAGTGGGCACACAACACACACGCACTCACACATACACACACACACATGACAAATAACTAAGTCTCAGCATATTTTAAGAAGCCATTCTATGGCAGCCATCAACATCATCCGCGCATCGTTATTACGTGCGCACCGTTACTTACTCTTCTGCCCAGGATCTGGTTGATAGCTGCACTCTCCTTTAGCGTGCACTCAGCTACGACATTCGCTCTCATTTCTTTCATATATAACATGAAAGCATTCAGAGGCTTCTTAATATGAGGTCTTTTGGGCTCCTGCTCCTTTCTCTGTTCGTGTTGAGGCTTCCTAAAAGGTGGTGGCAGTTAGGGAAAGGGGCAGGAGGAGGTGGGAAGAGAGGGGGAAGAGAAGATCTGTAGGCATTGCCAGATTCCGTGTGAGGCTGACCCTCCTGGCTCTCTGGAAGCCCCTGGGACAGCATCAACCTCGAAGAAGAGCCTGTGGCTCACCCGATGAAAACCCAAAGTTGCAAACAACTGAACCCCTTCATTTCCACAGTGACACTGGAGTCGGGTTCCTTCACTCTGAGGAAGCTCCATTTAGGGCCCCAAAGATGAGGCCCTTGGTCACCCCCAAAGAAGCTAGGCACAAACTCTGGGCGGTCATTCCTCTTCTGGTGCAATGGGGGCTCACTTAAGGGACACTTTGCAAAGTAAGCTCTGTGTGTGTGTGTGTGTGTGTGGTGGGGGGGAGCCAACCTTGGGTGTTGAGCCTCAGTTGGCATCAGTAGTGGTTGTTCAGAAACTTTAGAAAGCCTGTCATGAGGCTAATTGGTCAGCAAATCCTGGGGTTCCTCTTGTCTCTGTCTTCCTAGTGAGGGATGATAGGCATGGGCCACCACCCCTGGCTCTTTTTGACATGGCCACTAGGGACCAAACTCAAGTTCTCATTAGGATAACACAACGCTCTTTCCTCTTGACCATGCTCCCCAGACCTAATGAGATTTTGACCCTTCTCACTAAACATACGTATTTATCTTCTTTGGGTTGTCAACACTGCTTGGCCCAGCCTTCTCATACATAATTTCTAAATAAGGGGCACACCTACTTTCTTTCACCCTTTCCTTCTTTCTTTCAATGATTTATTTATTTTATGTGAGCACACTGTAGCTGCCTTCAGACACACCAGACGAGGGCATCAGATCTCATTACAGATGGTTTGTGGGCCACCATGTGGTGGCTGGGAATTGAACTCAGGACCTCTGGAAGAACAGTCAGTGCTCTTAACCTCTGAGCCATCTCTCCAGCCCTGGGGCGCCATTTCTTATTCTTCCCAAACAAGGTATCATAGCTTGGCTCTAAAACTTTGAATCCATGCTGAGCCACTAGGGGATCCCATGCCAGTGGCCACTCCTTGAATTCTGAGCTGCAGAGGACTCCAAAGTGGGTAACTGCCCTTGTCAGTGGTTCCGTTCCCTGAGGGAAAGTCTGGCATGGCAAGGGCTCTACAGTTCAAGATCCCTGGCAGCTGCGTGCAGAAGAACCCTGTTCCATCCTGGTGAGTGCCCATGAAATATTATATCCCCTGGTCTTTTCCAGTCTCAGATTCAAGTCCCTATACTCTGGGACAGCATCTTCCAGGCAGAGTCTCATGGAATTTCAAGATCGGAAATGGGGAGCGGGGGTGGGGGTGGGGTGGGGTGTGGCCTCGGCTCTACTTACACGTGCATTAGGTCACTGTCCGTGTGGGGGTGCTCCTGTTTGACCTGAGGTGTTACAATAGCTGGATGAGGGATGCCAGTTGTGTGGGGGCCAGGGGGACCAGGAATCATATGATGGGAAAACCTGTACAGAGAGATGAGAGAGATGAGAAGACCGCTATGGCCAAACCTAGGCAGAGCTACAAGACAGTTCCCTAACTGCGACTGGCTATGAGTGAAGCCCTATCAGTATACTCCTGAGTATTGACTACTGTCTGGAATGACAACTGTTTTTTTTTTTTTCTTTCAATATTCAGCTGGAAAATATAATTATTCCCTGTAGCTTTTCAAAGTGGCGTTCTTCCTCGGGAGGGCAGCAGGCCCAAGATAAGGGAATTGGATCATTTTCCTCGAAAAGCAATTTTCCAACAAAATTTTCAATTTAATTTTGAGAGAAATTACTGGAAAACATGACACTTTACTCAGATTCAACCAAAGGCATCACATTTCAAAATCGCACACAGAGTGTTCTCATACTGCCGGCTGTGGCAGCAAATTCAGAGGGAGCAATGGGCAGAACGGGTGAGAAGAGACCTCACAGACCCTCGTTTCTAAGGTTTTTGCTCTCACTGCCCAAGATGATCGTCTATACAGGAGCAACGTTTGCGTCTCAGATGGGGCCTGAGGAAGAGCTGACTCTGGACTTAAGGGCAAGGGTTAAATTTAAGGCAGGGAGATTCTGTACCCGGGCAGCATCTCCACCTGCTAATGCCTTTCTCCTGGGCATGGAGAATGTAGCATTCAAAAAGTTAGCCAA
The DNA here is from genome assembly GCF_000001635.26 of Mus musculus. Classification (NCBI taxonomy): domain Eukaryota; kingdom Metazoa; phylum Chordata; class Mammalia; order Rodentia; family Muridae; genus Mus; species Mus musculus. The sequence continues at coordinate 131,192,456 of NC_000069.6, read as the reverse complement.
TCCACCAGCAGCCATGGCAAAGGAAGAAACTGCCCTGCGAGAACAGCTAACGATGTATCTCAGCAACCACCCTGGACCTGCCTACGAGAGGTTTTTCTTTCCAATCTGCTTTAGAGTAAAAGCCTAATTTCACAAGAAAAACATTCTCTGTTTGTTTGTTTGTTTCATCAGGAAAGGAGAAAAGGACACTTGCTAGGATGCCTAGTGTTTCAGAAACAAATGTCTTAAGTATTAAGGAGACAAAAATAAAAACATTTGACCAAATAATGCTGCCCTCCCTGCTAAACGGAAAGATACATGATGCTGGTTGTGTGCCTGTAAGGAGATCTTTGTCTTCAGTTCTCAGTGTTAAAACTATTTAAAAAAGTGAAGATTATTAACCAATCTAGCCATCTAGATTTATTTATCTCTGGACAAATGTGTGTGTGTGTGTGTGTGTGTGCGCGCGCGCAAAAGCGCGTGCATGCATGCACCACGCATGTAACCTCAGATTAACCACACAAACTATATAAACATCAAATCCACATTAAAAACAAAAAGAAAAGAAGAGAAAAGAAGAGAAAAGAAGAGAAAAGAAAAGAAAAGAAAAGAAAAGAAAAGAAAAGAAAAGAAAAGAAAAGAAAAGAAAAGAAAAGAAAAGAAGAGAAAAGAAAAGACTGTTCACAACCGGTTAATAGCTCACCATTTGACTTCTGGCACAGTGACACACTGGCTTCCTCGAGAAAGCCACATGGGACACACAGATGACACAGCACAAAGCTGTGTGCACATCAAGTACACCAAGCACGGGACACAGCATCCCTTCCAGAAGCAGAAGCGCCACACAGAGCAGCCCCAGAGAGCGTCACTTGCAGCATCATGTCCACACAGGGCCTGATTCACACACTAAGATGTACACCCTGCCGGACCACTTGTGGGCACTGTCCTCTCTTCCCCCAAAGGCCTAGGGAGGGCCAGTGGAGGACAGATCTGAACTATGGGGTGCGGCCTCATTAAACTGAGTTTAAGTTTCCACAAAGGAAGCAATTGTAGAACTCAGACCCAACTCATTGTCAGGGTTCCCCCTCAGCCCACCTACACCCCACCCAGTACGATCTAAATCCAAACTCTTCTAACGTCCACTATGGGGGGGGGGGGGTGTCTTTGTCCTCCCACGGTAGGTGGTAGTGAATTCTGGAGTTGCAATGGTTCCTGGTGCCCTGTGACGCCTAGTGTGGGAGCCAGGCACACTGCACAGACACACGCGGGGCTGGGTTATGGGGCTCCTAAGCCAGCCAGCCCAGAGGCAAGCGGGGCGGGGTGCGCACAACGAGAGCAGAGGAGCGACCTGGGCGGTCCACCTCCACCTACCTGGACATGGAAGTGTCGCCTGACAGTGAGGATGGGTAGGGTTGCCTGAATCCACCCGTGATGGGATAAACAGGCTGACCTTGCCTGAGGTCACAGAAGAGAGGAACCCATCAATGACAAAACACGAGTTACCAGCTAGCAGTAAGAGTTTGGTGACAGGACCGAGGAGGTGTGGGAAGGCAGCCACCCCCAACATTGTTACAACTCGGTTTCCCTTCCTCAGCCTCCCCCACCTCAACCATCAAAGCAACCTGGGGCCTCGAAGAAAACCCTCCCTCCCTTAGTTCAGAACACAGGCTGGCTCATCAATCGCTCTTTTATCCCTTTCCCTCACCCAACACCTTTAATGCAAAGTAGGACTTAAAAAAAATGCTTCTTGGGTATAATGCAGCCCACAGAATGGTAAACTATCCCTTCAGAGAAGCAGCTTAGTCAACTCCTTATCCAAACCTTTGAGAATTTAGAAATAGAAAGGGCACCAACTGCTCTATTTACATAAAGTAAATACATATTCCGGGATACTGCTCCACCCGTCCCCCTTATACACAACCCATTCTCTGCAGTTACTCTGCTCCTCTCTGAGAGGGCCTTCTTCTTCCCCTCTCTCACGGTCCAGTCTTTATCTTACAATCTCTACTCCCAGCTGCCAGAGACGGCATAGACACATCGCTCCCGAGGAGCCGAGTTCAGACAGAATAATTGAGCTAGGACTCAAATATACACATAATCAATTAAACTCTCAGACTGAGCGACTTAATGATAGAGGGGGTGGGGTGGGATCCCTAGCCTTGCTGGAGAAAAATGCCAGGATGTCTGGGCGTAGAGATGAAGCCAAGATACGGGGGCTGTGGGGAGAGCAGGCTCAACGGAGAATCGGGAGAGATATCTGTGGGACCCTTGCAGCGAGGGGGAACTGAGAAGGAGCAGGCATGGAGCTGGAGGAGGAAGCTGTGTTAGGACAGCCACACACTGCAAAAATTATACTCCTCAACACGGAGCTTCTTTACTGTCATAAAAACAAGTAAGAAGAACTGAATGAAGAGGCAGCAGCAGTAGGATTGTCTCTGGAAATAACTAGTACAGAGAGGGAAAAAAACTGGCATTCAAGTCTGTCGGGAATCAAGAGCCTAAATAAAACAGACTTCTTGCTTCCTTGAAATGAGCCTGGCGCTTGCTTATTAACATCTCAGAGATGCCTGTGTTCTGTTGATTTCTCATTTAGTCTCATTTAGTTACTTGTCTCAGTTGGTCACTTAGAAACAAAGGTAGCTAACCAGCGAGTCTAAGTTCACATCTCAAAAATATGAGTTGTTTAAAAAAAAAAAAAAAAAGAAGAAAGAAAGAAAACTGGAAGAGAAAAGCCTCGCTGAGTGGTGGCTTCCCACGGCAGAGCTGATGCCCAAAGCCACAAATTGAATCCATAAAACTATAAGCATCAAAGCAAACGCAATGCAGTCATTTTCTACACATATTAGTGGACAGATCCAATCCATTTCAAAGTCTCTACTTTTTTTTTTTCAAATAATCTTTCAAATTGAAATGAAATAAAGTTAGCACCTTGCTTGTTGGTGGAAAAATCTCCTGCATTCCACAAGTGTGACTGCACAGGGAGCTAATCTCCAAGAGTGGGAAGGGGAAAGACACGTGCTCACTCAGCTAAAGGCTACAGGAAGGCTCTTACCAGCCAATGGGTGGGGTGATCTGTCCAACGCCGCCCGGAGACAGGGGGTAGAAGGTGGGGATTTCAGGAGCTGGAGGGTGTCTGGACATGCCTGTTAAAGGGAACAGAAAGGTACGGTGTTTATATTCCAGAGACAGTTATATGGAAGAGCAAGAAAAAAAAAAAAAAAAAAAACCAAAATGCTTCATGTCACTGGTGATTTTGGGGATAGAAACCATCTATCATTCACATCGGGCGAGTGGACGTGTGTCTTCCTTAGGATTTCAGCATCATAGCGAAGGGGGTCTTCAGGTGGACAGTTGCAGCTTAAGAAACCCGTGCAGGGATGCACGCACTGCCAGGGCACAACCATCCCAAGACTCTCCTGATGATTTATCCTGTTCTTATTATTTCACTTGAAGAAAATGGTAGACAACTGTTTCTGTGTAGAATGGCAAGTGACAGCCCTTCTGAAGAAGGTGGCCTGCCGTGGGGCTCAAAGATTAGGGAAATTGTCATTTTCATAGGTTCCCTTCCGGACACATAGACTGGGGAAACATGAGACCTCAGAGGATGGAAGATTAATTAGGAATCCTCTTCAGCCCCTCAGTGGTCACACTTGATATGATTCATTTGTTCCTGGCTGCCATTTCCTCTCCCTCTAAGCTGCTCATCAGCGCTGGTCCTCTGGGCGCCAAGGTCACACTGCTCTGGATTAGCTATATTCTCCAGCAGTGGAGAATGCCACCAGATCGGTCCTTGTGCTTGCATCCTCCTGGGAGCTCAGTGTCCTGCAAGTGTGAGACCTACCTAATCCTTAGTCCCAGAGGACATCCTTTCTTAGACCTCACCTTAGGCACAGGGGAGAACAAAGCTGACAAGACACATTCACACTAGGAGAATGTGACATTTAATGCACTGTTTCTGAAAAGTGCTAAGTAAGCCGCTCCATATGGATGACCATGGCTTCAAAAGACCATTTCCATTTAGGGCAATGGTTCTCAATGTGGGACTCGAAACCCCCTTGAGGGTGTCACATGTCAGATATCCTACATATCAGATATTTACATTATGATTCATAACTGGAGGCTCTTTAAATAGCATGAGGTTTGACTACTTAACCCATCCATAGACTTCGTGTATCTTAAGTAACCAAAGGACCTGAACATGGGAGAGAGACTTATGTGGCACCTTGAGTGTTGACATTACTTGTGTGATTTAGGACCAACCTCCTCTCTGTTCTTACACAAAGATGCATGGACTAGAATAGCGTGGTCTCCATGCGGTACTCAGTAGGGCTCCTGCCTCAGGCCAATGCATAGTTTGCTGTTTCCAAGAATCTCTTGAACTCTCTTTTCAGTTTTGCTTAGGCACACTAATTTCCTTTGATCCCATCTAAGTGGGTCTCCAAATTTGTTCCCCAGGCTGTTTTTCTTGTTTCTGGGAACGGGGAGGGGTGAACTAAGGTTGATGCTTCAGGGCTTTTGGTGAGGGACTTGTTGCTTGCTCCCTGACCCTAAGATGCTCAAATCCTCACATCTCAGCATCCTCTGGGAGGTTCAAGTTAAAAACAAACGATCAACCCTCGCCTCGCACCAAAGACAGCCAGAGCAATGTACAACATTAGAAATGTGAATCTTACTATTTATAAATGAGAATGTTCCCAAAGACAGTTTCTATTTTCTGGATATTTCTGCCAGGGGCTACTGCATGGACCTAATATTTTTGTTTTCCCCAACTAGACAAAGCTGACTAGCCTACTAGGAACATTGACATTGGTGGCTCTGGTCTCTAGCAGAGCTAGAATGAGTCTGTTCAGGTTTTGGGGAGGGGACGATAAAATATGAAAGAATGAAATTATATAAACTCAGTATTATGTGAATAAGCACTTTCAAAGCAGAGGTTCATGGTGACAAAGTACATGATGCTCAGGACAAACATGTAGCTACAACCAGGATATCCACATTAAAACAACTAGAGATGGTGGGTGGAATAGCTGTAAAAGAAAGGCTAAAGGAAGCAGAGAAGCAACCATTCATACCACTAGTCTAGTCTCTAAACATGTCCAGAGAAGTAATAAATTAGCTGTACAAAGCAAGGGAGGGGGAATGGCAGACAGGTGAACACAGGGGAAGCCAAATGTATTTGGTAGGCTATAAACTATTGTTCAAAACTAAACTGTCCAAGAATTCTTCCGAGAAAAACCACAACAGCAGTGTGTTGTTCTCCTAAAATAGTGACTGTTCCAAAGTGCTCAAGCAGAACACAGAACACACCTTTTCTTCCAAAAATTAAACAAAAGTAATAATACTCATTTGGTGGGTTTATTTATTTTTTTTATAGCTGAGAATTTAAATCTCCAGTTTTATCACTCACAGTGGCACAGTCTGCAGATATATGTATATCTTAGACCTGCACTGAGGTTGCGACCCACACTGGACAGCTTAGTTTACATCATGGCCCCTCTGGGGACAGCCCAAAGACATTCCCGTTCACCATGGAGAACGCCATAGTGGCCTTGATTTTTGTTTTGTGCCATCCCCAGCACTAACAACAAATAAAACAACCCAGAGCAAAACACTAGGATCTCACAATTTCCGCAGATGTCCTGTCACCAAGCTACATGCCCAATTCCCGGGCCAACATTCTTCTTACCTTGTCTACAGAGATACCTGGGCTCTACTCAAACCCAAGTCTAACAGGAAGTGTTCTGTTTACCCTAAGGATCTGGGGCCTCTGGTGATTGACTGCTAAGTGGTAAATAGCAGAAAACCAAGTGGACCCAGACACTCTTTTCACACTGTCAATAGAGGTCATCCATGGAGGGGCAGAGGGCAGAGGGCAGAGGGCATGCTTGGCCTCTGTGGTCTGGGCATTCCTGTTTTATTGGGCCTTCCCTTATGGTTGCCCAAAGCCCTGCTGGATCCCAGTCTTGCCCGTGCAAGCCAAGACTGACAAGCAATGCTGAGAGGTCCCAGGCTGAGAGACTCTCTGTCCAGGCCCCCACTTACCGCAGGCAAAACCCAAGTGTTTCAAGTTTGTTCAGCCCTCACACAATGTGCTCTTCTGCAAACGAAGACCAAGCGGAGCCTGTCACTGACGCAGAGAGGCCAAACTGAAACTGTGCCCTTTTGTCTCTAGACAGAGATGGTTTTGCACTTCATTTATAATATCTAAACTGAGGATGGGACATTAAAAGGGACAGATTTGCATGGTAGGAATAAAAAGGAACAAAGAAACCCCAAGAGGCTGAAAAAATAACTCTTGAAGCAAAAAATTCCTGCTTTACTCCGTGTGCGTGCGTGTGTGTGTGTGTGTGTGTGTGTGTGTGTGTGTGTGTGTGTGTGTTATCAACAGGGGCTAGAGATGTAGCTCGGTGTTGGGGTGTTTTCTTACTATGTGCAAGGCCCCAAGTTTGATCCCCAGCACAGCCAAAAATTGATTAAAAAATTTAAAGTGGGGCTGGAGAAGAGATGGCTCAGCTGTTAAGGGCACTGACTGCTCTTCCAGAGGTCCTGAGTTCAATTCCCAGCAACCACATAGTGGCTCACAACCATCTGTAATGGGGTCTGGTGCCCTCTTCTGGTGTGTCTGAAGAGAACAAAGGTAGTGTAGTATATACATAAAATAAATAAATAAATCTTTAAAGAAAACAATTCAAAGTCGCCAACATCTTACACGGGAGTCCCCCACGCCCCACCCCCACTCCAAGTCACAGCTTCTTTCTCCCTGCTCAGCTGAAGTCTAAAGGAATAAATGGGAAATATTCAGAAATGAACAATTTTGTACATTTTTAAATGGAGTGCATAATGAAATCGTTGGCTTCTTGTTCCCTATATAGGATACATACATTATTCGTGGGTCCCATGCCCTCGATGCACACACCACCCAACGATTCACTTAGTTGTTGTCTGGGGAGTCTCGTCAATTGATCTGCCATCCTAGCATTACAGTGTCTGTGTCTGAATAACCCTGATGTTATTTAAAACTGACCCTGAGGGCGCAAGCAGCTCTCCTGGTAAAGAAGATATGCCAAGGGGAATCTGTAATGTTCCTTTTTTTCAGTGGAAAGGGACTGTCCTGGACTTAATGTGAAGGAGAGAGAAATCGCGTTTCGATTTTTCAGATCGGGGCTAAGAGCCAGTTTCCAAGCTGTGACGTAGGAGAGAGGAGCCTTTGTTAGCGTGCTGTACTTCAAGACCACAAGAGTCATGGCCTTAGCTTGTTGGTAAAGGCCCAGTGATGGAGAAAAGTGGTTAAGTTTGGGGCTCACATTTATTCAGTGAGTGTGGAGACCTGGGACTTGAAAAGCATACCCCCACGTGGATACTTTAGCAAATAAATGGCCGAGACTTTTACCGTTTGCACAATCTACTGGCTTGTATTGTGTATCATGTAGGCTTTTTTAAGCCGTCACTTGGAACAGGGCAGTATTATACTTTCTTCTGCTTGATTGTTGTTGTTGCTGGGTAGTTGTTTTTGTGAAAAACTAAAGCAACAACAAATTTGTGTAGATTTCTGAAGAACTGCCAGCCAACTGTACGCACCCATCTTCAGGTGCACTTGGACTCCCATGGGGGCAGACACCGGCACACCTGGAATGGTACCCAAGCCCATGCGACACGGCTGCCTGGTTGGCAACAGAGGCCTGGGCAGGCCGGAGGCGCTTACCTTGCTTGGAGTTGACATCTGACGGGATGTGTGACGGGTGGGATCCCGGAGAAAAGTGCTCGTCGCTGTAGGTGATGAGGGGGGTGAGCGGGTGGACCGCGTGAGAGGGCTGCACCACGGGCACTTTATTTGACTGCAAAGTAACCACAAAGCCAATGGTTAATATGGCGGCCTGACTCTTCCTAGTCCCCTCCTCTTCCCAAGGGGGGTGGGGGATGTCACGCAGGAGCAGTAGGCAGTCATTAAGGGGACAAGGGAGCCAAGAGCACAGTTGCCAGTGCTTCCACGCAAATACCCAAGTTCAGGAATGTCCCACAAGAAGGCTGTTGGGGACGGCACGGGCGGCCTGCAGAGGTTCTCTGGCCACAGTGCTTCACATGGCCCGAACCTCTGCACACGTGTGTTACTCGCCCTTCCCATCCCCTCCTTACGTCCCCTTTGATAAAGGGCCGATAGTGCAATCGCTGTGATCTATACGGTCTCCACTCATCCCACATCTAGCTAGAAGACACCATTCAATTAAAAACATGTCCTTTGAACAGACTACTGACCAAATATTGCCACCCCAAACAACACAGTCGGCACGGACTGATAATTTACAGTCCACAATGCCTTAGCATATCCTTCAGGTCTGTGCTCTGACCGTTTGTGGAATCTCGCCACTGTGTCTGACGGGACTGCTTGCTTTCGCTGCTGCTCAGCTGCCCCCTGCTCCTCTGGCATCCACAAGGAACCCCAACCTTGCATGTAATTTCACGACACAAATCTAACAGTTTGAAACAGCACTTTAAATTGCTAGCCTTATTTATGCACTGTAACAGACTTTGGCAGGGAACTGTGGCTGATGCCTGTGACCCCAGGACTCAAGAGGCCAAAGCAGAAGGAAGGCGTGCTGAAGGCCAGCCTGGGCTACAAAAAATGCCCTCATCTCGAGCACAAACAAATACACTGAAAACAACAACAGGGTTGGGAAGGTGGCCCAGTGGGTGACATCATTTGCTGTATAAGCATGGCACCCTCCTAAGCTTGGTTCCTCATGGTGGAACATGACTGTAATCCCAGCCCTGCAGGCAAAAAGATAGCCAGGTCCTGGAGCTTGCTAGCCAGCCAATCCAGCCAAAGTGAAGAGAGCTCCATCACTCACTGAAAAGCACAGCCACACATAAAAACGAACAAACAAACCCATACTTTATGTATCATATATGTATATATGTATACACACATATATATGTATGATACATGACATGTATATATGATATAACACATGTATACCATATCACATATTTATATACACATATATAAAAGTATACATGTTTTTAAGGATTCATATTTTCTATTTGCATGTCATTTATTTAAAATCTCCATCATTTCGATTGTGGCAAAGTTACAAGTCCTCTTTCCACCGAAGCCAGGTGTGGTGGCACATGTCTTTAGTGCCAGCCTTTGAGAGGAAGAGGCAGGTGGGTTCAGTGAGCTCAAGCCAGACAGTCAGTCTACTCAGTCAGTCTATGTAGCAACTTCCAGGTCAGCCAGGGTTACATGTTAAATGCATCTAAAAAATAAAATAAAAGCTGGGCAGTGGTGGCACACGCCTTTAATTCCAGCACTTGGGAGGCAGAGGCAGGCGGATTTCTGAGTTCGAGGCCAGCCTGGTCTACAGAGTGAGTTCCAAGACAGCCAGGGCTCTTCAGAGAAACCCTGTCTCAGAAAAATAAAAAACAAAACTAAACAAAACAAAAATAAAATTATAAAATTAAATAAAAAATTAACAAAGTTTTCCTTGTTCAAGAACGGGTTCAGAAAATAAACCAGTAGGGCAATAAAGTGACAGGCTCAACTTTAGGATGACCATTTTTAAGGAAACTCTAGCTAGTGACAATAGTGTGTGTGTGTGTGTGTGTGTGTGTGTGTGTGTGTGTGTGTGTGTGTGTCTGTGTGTGTGTCTGTGTGTGTGTCTGTGTGTCTGTGTTTACACAGAGGAACAAGGACAGACAGACATCGGATGAGAGTGAAGGAGGGACAGACCAGGATGTCCTACATCCTCTTGCATCAGGCCAAGCTTAGTGGTATGTGCCACCTTGCCCCATCCCTAGTTGTCTTCCTGAAAGCCTGCTGAGTGGATGCTTAACCTTCAGGAGGTAATTCAGATGTTAATTACCTGGATTTAACCATCCCACTACAAACCATGTTACATATGGTAAGCACATACAACTGTATCCACAAATAACAACAACAGCAATGAAAATAGGGGGAAAAAACCCAAAACAAAACCCTTCCCATTTCTCCCAAAGAAAGGAAAGGTAACAGGATTACACACGTGGAAGGAAGAGGTGGCTGTGACTCTGAGGCATGCACTAATTACAGCAGCCTCAGGAAGGTGCCCGGGTGGAAATATTAGAGTAACGAGCAACTCAGCCTTAAGAGGAAGAGAATGTAATGAACTTGCTAGCTCAGGCATGCCTTCACCGTAATTAGTTTGAATTAGTGACATTTTACTGTACTGTGCCAGGCTAAGATTAATGGGAAATGCGTTTCTCAAGAAGTAAAGAATCACATTAAAAAGAAACTGGGGAAGCGGCCTGACAGGTGTCCCCATGTGAACTGTTCAAATGTGTGGCCATGTCTGGATGGCAAAGGGACCCCACAATATACCGTCACAGGGGGACTGCACCTATGGTGCACTCACAGGAACCTTGATGCTTTTTACCAATTAAGCACCAGAAGGATACGGTTTAATGTGAAGGTTACCCTCAGGAAAATAAGAACATTCATCCCAGAGATCCCTAGGGGTCTCTACGCCCATCATGGCAACCGCTCCCCAAAAGAACCTCATGTGGCCCCCAAAATGGTAACGGCAGAAAGTCACACTTTTTTTGTACAATGATAGGATTTCTACAGTGCTTACTATAACAACCCTGAAAAAAAAATCTTTGTAGATTGTTGGGTAATTATGCTTGTGCTTGGTAATTACCAGGTCCTCTCTAATGGCAACCCTTGCATGGCTCATATAGCCCCTGGCCTTTATTAAATGGAGCACCATTATCAAAGCCCCACAAGTTTTCTCGACATATATTAACACAAACATCTATGCATATGAATGTGTAAAAGGCTTAAAAGTCCTTTAATGATTTTCAAGTGTTAATGGTGACATTTACTAAGTATATAAGAAGGGTCTCTGAAACGCAAGGACTCCAAAATGCCAGAGAAAGCGGGTGGGGGTGGGGAGGCGCAAAAACCACAAATTATTATTTTTTTTAAGGTAGACTAGCAAAATCCTTTTGCTTCCCAAATTTGAAAACGAATACATTTCAACTCTAGCTTAGAATAACTACCCCGACCGTTAGATTGATAGTCTCAAAAGCGGTGTAATTGCCAAGTAATCAACAAAGATATTTTCTTAGGGGTTGTCGTCATCGGTGCTGCAGAGATCTTCTGGAAGGATCTCTGCATTTCACATGCCTTTCTGGTTTCAGAGCACCACCCTAAGGAACGAGTTGGCAGGCAGCACTTCTTAATGTCTGACCTGTCCCTCCAGCCATATGGCTCAGGCTCTGGTGCCGTGAATTTCTGCTAAATTATGCTATCCTCGCTCTCCCCTTAATTTTACGGTTTTCAACACAGATTTGCTTTCCTGTAGGAAGGAGATAAGAGGCTGAGGATTTTTAATTTAAGCTCTGGCCTTGTCTTATATTTTGCAAGATGGATAGCGCAAGCGGGTGGCGCTGGTAGGTGTGGCAAAGCCAGCCCGGATTACGGCCATTTTTGTGGCCGAAAATAAGAGTCACATGAAGTCCCAGTATTATGTGTGAGCAGAATTCTAAGGGGTTTGCCTCTTGCGGACCATGTTCATGACGTGTATGAATGAAGCAATGTGGATTCAAGCTACACAGAAGTTGTCTGCCACATTGCCCCTGTGGCTGCTATCCTCAGTTCTACATGTGGGACATGCTATGTACATGTACACACACACACACACACACACACACACACACACACACACACACAGAAGCAGTCCTGCCACTTTGTTTAAAATCCAGGAGAGAAAACAAATTATTATAGTTCTGAATTCTGCTCTTCTCATCTCCTAATAGCACAGTGTATCCTCTGGCGAGGAACAGATGAGGGGAAGAATCATAAAGGTGCCACCTGAGTCTGTGAGACAGACTTCCACAGCGACACCCCACGCAGCGACTCGAGTACGTGGGTGCAGGTGCCCATTTATTAAGCACCCGAGAATTTCCCAGGTACCATCCTAGCACAGATGCAGGCTCTGTCATCATACAACTTATCTCCCGGGGAGGGGCGGGCATGGAGGTGGGGATGGCCAGCACTGTGGGGAGCGTGTGATGGAGACAGACAATATGGTTAAAAAAACAAAAACAAGCCAGGTCTGAAAGGGAAGCATCAAGTGACCTGAAGGTAGGGGAGGTGGGGAGGAGGGAGGCAGCATGGGTCTCCGTGCCTTCACATCACAGTGAACCAGGCCCCCAGGCACCACTGTGAGGGTACAGTCCAGCCCACCACTCAGTTCCAGCAAACACAGCCGCAAGGGGGCCCAGCACTGTGCCATATGCTGGCTCCAAGTTTTGGGGGAAATCAACTCATGCTTTGACATTCTCTCCATGTTGAGTATCAAGCACACCAGTATTTTGTGTAACTCAGCTTTCTCCAGTCTGCTGTAAAAAGGGGGGGGGGGAGAACCCACCCCAGCCCCCACAAAGGTGACATCTGCTGCTTCTTCATTCAGGTAAATCTTACTTTCCAGTTTTAAAAAAAAAATCAGCAGATGTTCCCAAAATGTGATTATATATATATATATATATATATATATATATATATACCCCTGATGGCTGGGATTTTTGGAGACACCTCCCGAAAGCTCTTTGTCACCCCCAGTCTATTGCTTGGAGATGTTTAGTAACCTCCACAAGGCAGCAAGCGGCAGAGTGAGACCCAATCTGATCCTAAATGTACGCAGTGGGCGAGCAAAGGGTAAGTATTGAGATGGTGGCGCTGGTGACCATGGCGCACCCCTTTAATCCCAGCACTGGGAGGGAGGGCAGAGGCAGGAGGCTCTCTGAAGTTCAAGGTCAGCCTGGTCCGTAGACCAGAGCCAAGTTCCAGAACAGCAAGGGATACCCCTTTCCCGAAAAACAAAAACAAACAAAACCAAAAACAAGACAGAAAGCGAGCACAGAGGCCAGAGGGTGAGAACGGCTGTCCTGCCCGTGCTCAGCACTAATAACACATGGCGGTTTAGGAAAATGTCGGAAGCCTGGAAGGCTCACCACTGGGCCATTCTACCATGCTGAACAGAACAGTCCTGGCAATGGCGGCTACTGCTGACCAAGTGCACGCTGTTCCCCGGCGCTTTGTCGGCAAGCCCCTCTGGTGCCGGTATACTGACTTCTTTGACTCTTAGGCTCTTGTAGATGAGACAGCCTCATGGGGGGCACTCAATACCTTTCCCGAGGGCATGAGGCTAGTGTGGCAACGTATACAAAGGCTAGCTCTGGGAGCCAAGTTCGTTTCCAGCATATTCCGTGGCCTTGGACTCTGACCATCCTGGTCATAGCTGACGGCGTGTGACATCTATGTGCTGAGTCTGTGGTCGATGTCCCGGGCGGGCACAGGAATTGCCTCAGACAAAGAGGCACCTCAGCAGTGGTGGTCAGAGCAGCGAGACTCAACAGCCACATTTCTCCCCACAGCTGGAAACCATCCCAAGGCGGGCTGGCTGGCTGCCACCCAGGCTGGACCCTGCAGGTAGGAACGGCTTTGGCATCACAGCCAATAAAAACCCACACCTCCTGCGGATATGAAGTGGGTGCCACTTAGGGATCTGAGTGCCGTCTCCAAAGCCAGGTTCCCAGAAATGACCCGCTCACCACTGCCTGCCACCACGGGCTGGCACTGGGGTGTCCTCAAAGTCGTCATTCTCTGATAATGTGGTCTGGGGAGGACTGAATGTGGTTCACCTCCCTCCCAGCTGAGGCCCTGGGCCTGCTGGGAAGTGGGAGAGCTCTGTGAGTGGCTGGTACTCTATCTCCAGGTTGCAGCTAAAAACCCACAGCTTGGGCTCTCACCGCACGCAAAATTGGTACCTGCCATAAGAGCAGCCTGTGCGTTTTACCAGCGGCGTTCCCAATTATAACTTGAGTACAGGCATAACTCGAATAAACCAGCTCACCAAGGTGAGAAATGGCACCTGGCCTCAACCCCCATGGTGGGATTTTACTTTTGAGTAAACTCCAAATAAGTCCGGTGCTCCCTAGATGCAGCTGATTGTCATCAGTGTCCTCCGTGCTCCTTCTAGGAGCCAGAGGCCCAACCTTCTCAGAGGGGCGAGCTAACCTATGCCCGGGCCACATTGAGCGTCTCACCAACTAGGTAGTGTTTTGTCTGCAACACTCTCATCCATCCTCCAAGGCTGAGTGTTGGGCTCAGGTCCAGTGTGGCTTTTCGTATCCGAGAGCATCCCTACTGTGAGACAGGGGCCTCTTCCAGGTAAGGAAGGAGACCCAGATTCTCGACACTGCATCCTCGCCAACTTCTCACCAACTCTGGAGCAAAGGGAGAGCCTAGAGGCCTTCCTCACCACCAGATGTGGAGGCTCATTTTTTTCTTTTCCCAGAGAGGAGCCAATGAGTATGGACCAGATGCCCCGCGAGTGCCTGCCATCACAGGAATGCGTTCAGATGGGCCCTGGCACGTCTCCACCCAAGTGGCTATCATTACCGGGAGTTTACAGATGAAGGGGCTGAGCCCTTTTGAACACAGAGCTAAGTAATAATTAGTGGACAGATGAGCTGTACTGGGGTTGGTTTGATACCAAAATCCTTGTTCTCCCTACACCAGACTGCGGTTTTTGCAGTTCCTCTCTCCACCTCTCTTCTAAGCTACCGGCCAGGTGAGTGTAGCCTGCCATGCATCACGAATGTGTTTAGTTTAATAAAAACATCCCGACAGGAACAAACGGTAGCTTGGAGAAAGCCGGTACCACCACCAGCAGATCTCCAACAGACTAGTGAATGTGCTGCTTTAAGACAAAGGCAGGAAAAAAAGCACGAAGCACCTATGACTCTTCATGTTGTCAGAAGGTGATGGAACCTGGCCAGCCTTATAGGAAATGCTAAGATAAGTCCTAAGATAGATCATTTATATATGATTACACAGAACCTTAAGTTAGACAGTCAAGATAGATCTACAGCTTGTATACTGTAGATCAACACCAGGTAGGCCTGGCATCCTCTGGCTGTCACGTGCCAGCCACCAGGAACAACACAGTTTAATATTAAGACATGGAGGCACTAGGGCAGAGTTCAAATCCCAGCGTGCAAGTGCGTGTCAGTTCTTACACTTGGTAATCCCCTTAGTTCTCCAAAATTGGTTTCCTCGTTTGCAAAAACCAGCAGATACTGGCTGACTGGATTACAGCAAGGATTAATGAGCAACACAATTAAAGTCCTGCCACATACATCTGCTCAGAAAGTGCTCTGCGGGGTGGATACAGGGAAAAGGACCGACAGATAAATCTCTATGTTCCAAACCTCAAGCCGCACATCTCTGAGACAATCTACCATGGGTTCTAGAATTCAGACTTTTTTCTTTTTTCAGGTGAATTCCCACAAACAAACTCTCCTTTTCCGCTCTAAAATACTTTTAATTTGCACCTAAGTTTCAAGAATTTTCCTCTGGCCACTGCTTGTTGAAGTTACCGTGCCTATCCTGTAGGGCCAACGGTGCCCTGTGCAGGCAACCTTAAACGACCCCCACCGTCTGCTCCATATCTCACTGCTGCATGCAAGTACAACAGCCAGTTACTGAACTTGCCTTCTCCCAGAGTAGAAGGACCCATTTGTGCCTAGCTTAGAGGCCCTTTCAACTGTTTTACTTGGGTAAACTTCATAGTCTTAAAAACAAAAACAAAACAAACAAAAAAAAAAAAACCACTTGTTGCCAATGAACCTTGGTTTATGCAGATTTATCCAGAGACAGTTATCATATTCAAGATTATAATAAAATCTAAAAATATTTTAGCACACCTTAAGAACTGCAAGCCTACCAGGAAAAACATTTTATGTAAAACCCTTTTTTTAAATAAAAGCGAGAAGTGTTGTTGTTTACGTATTTTTGCCCCTTGTCTTATTAGAAGATATGGATTTTCATTGTCTGTTTTTAGATTCTGATCTTCTCTAGGGCATGTCATATTTCAGCCCAACTTGACAGATACACTGCCACAATTGAGATTATTCTAGAGCTGTATTCAGACAGTTGTGGATTTCCTTTTCTGATACTAGATCAAAGCCTGACAGGTGGCAGAGACCCTCCTGGGGTTTAGTCACAACGCACACCATAGTACTCCTCTTCCACTCTGAACTCACCCACCCATGACTCTGTAATGTGATGCAATGGTCCTTAGGAGAGTTCACCAGATGGAAATGTTCATTTACATAGTGTCAAAGCCTACTCATTAGTGACCCCACTGCCAGAGCTTTAAGGATGGAGACGAGAGACCAAGCTCACAGGAGTGAGCATCAGTTTTCAAAATTCGAATTTTTGTTTGAAAGCTACCTTTTAAAATCACTGGTAATAAACGATACCGAGTATTTTCACTGAAGTGACAGCTGCATTTTGCTCATTTGCGAGAAATATCTGTCAGACACCAACGTTGGAGGAATCATAGCTGCCCTTCAACTACACGCTTGGCGGTCAAAGGTTAATGAAGTTGATCATGTTAGCTGACTTATATCAGTGACATTTGGCCTTCCTGGCACCGTAGTGCAGAATGAAGCAACTAAACATCTAATTACCAGCTGTTTTATCCACCCTTGGTTTCGCATCACCATAGAGACTGGGATGGGGCTAGGGCTGGGCGTGCGTGGGGGCTCTGTTGCCCTGACGACTGTTTGACTCCTAGACCCTAGACTTAGAGCTGAGAGCACACTTTGGGAACTGACGTTTTGACAGCTGGATGAACGGTGCTATTCAGAAGAGTTCAGGGAGCAGTGACTTCATGGTTTACATAGTTTGGAATGATTTTGGATAGGGAAAGGATTGTATGTATTCACTACCTTGTACTGGTGCTATGTGCCTGGCTAGCTGCCTCTTCTCACTAGGAGGAGGTTGTAATTACGTCATCTATCCCTAACATCTAACTCAGGTTCTGGCAAACCCAAGACTGTCAATGTCTATGTCACGTGATCGCCTGAGCAGGCTCTCAAGGTCAAGTCAACTCCTTTTAAGGAGCTCGTTCATACCTTTATATTACAAACAGGAACTTCCATCTATATTCTTTTTCTACTGTTGCATGAAAATTTAGAACACCATTATCTACCTGCAGTTTCCCAGGAGGAGAACACTGGGCCAGTTTGATCAGGTCCTCTGCTCCGTATACCACAAGGCCAAATTTTGGCACTGGCCAGCCCGAGTTCTATTGTTAGTAGAATTCGGTTTCTGTGCTTGTTCACATTTATTTACTGGATGTTTGTGGCGGGGAAGGGGGAGCTTCCACATTTCATATCAGGGTTCTCTCCATCAGAAAGCCAGCAGTGGCATGCCGGATCATTCAGGTTTTTCAACCTCTAACTTCCTTCTCCATGACCAACCAAGAAATCTCCAAGTGACACTCCGAGGCCACCCTAGAGGACAAAGGAAAATGGCGGCCACACCAAGACAAGTCAAGAGCAGTCTGGGGAGATGGCTCAGTGGGTAAAAGCACTTGTGGATCACACTTGGGGACCGAAGTTCAGAGCCTCAGATGCTGGTGGGTGCGGGGGCCCACCCGTAATCCAGCAAGCAGAAGAAAGAAACAGGGTTCCGGTAGCAAGCTAGTTAGCTGCCCAACTCAGGGAGCTCAGCCTCAGCACATAAGGTGGACGGCAACCAGGGAAGGCACGTGCACGCACGTGCACACACACCTGCATACATGTTCACCCCCACACAGAAAACATCCGTTTTCCATTTTTCCCCCGTTACCCTCCTTTGCAGGTAAAAGCGAACCGCTGCTACACACCATTCGATGCTGTAATTATTCTGATGGCTCTATAAAGTTCTGAGGCCACCTAGTTTTCCTGTTTGTCTGTCTTTGTTTACTCAGAAGCTGTAGCGTCCTTCAGGTGTGTGCCACCAAAGCCATGCCTCAGGAAGAAAGGACAAGAGGTGGGATGTGCGTGCCCTCCCATCCTCCCACGTCCGGGAAAGCTGGCAGAACTGTGTGTGTACAGGGGCCTTCCACATGAACTGAAAGGTCAAGGCTCAAGGGATGGATGAGGGGGGTATATGCACACACACACACACACACACACACACACACACACACTTTCTCATTTAGAGTAGAGTAAAATGCCACCACCAATAGAAGCTTATTTAGAAGAAAATTGAGAAAGATTTTAACGTCTCTTTGGCTTGTTTTACGCAGCATTTGGGGCTCCTGTTTGCCTTCTAGGGAAGGTGATGTCAGAGATTAAGCCTTAGCTTAAACGATCTGACCCCTTTAGGACATCGGTTCTCACCCTGTGGGTCTCAACCCCTTTGAGTCGAGATATCCTGCATATAAGATGTCTACATTACAACTTATAACAGGAGCAAAATTACAGTTATGAAGTAGTAATGAACTAATTTTATGGGTTTCGGGTCACCTAAACATGAGGAACTGTATTAAAGGGTCAAAGCCTTAGGAAGATTGAGAACCACTGACCTAGGGTAACTGGAAAGACACAGAATTGTGCTTCCATTTTAAGAGAGGAGGTGTAGGGAGGAGTTAAAAGCCGGATCAATGAGACAAGAGGAGGTTAAAGTCCCTTACTTCTCTCTAGGGAGCATTGTGCTCAGTGTGTGCACAGTGTGAGGAGGTTCACACCCTAACTCCACCACTGGACCCCTCTTTAAAATGGTTCTTTATTGTATCTTGCTCCAGTCTTCCTATTCAGCAGTAGTCTAAGGGCTCACCTTGCCCACGCCCATTCACCCTCCCAACGAGCTACCTAAGGATGGCTTTCCGGGAACAAGCGTGGCCCTGTAAAATTTCTGTCTTCAAGGGTGTGTAAGGATTTCAAAGCAGACTCCTCGTGATGCAGCCAAAGCCCATTCCGGGTAAGGCAAAGCCACAGGCCTTCTTGCTAAGCAATAAAGAAGCGGGGAGGGTCTCACGGCCCCTCCCAGGCAGTGAGTGTGTTATTATAATCATGAAAGTTAGAGCAAATTAACCTTTACCCTTCAGGTTCTCAAAGGATTTCTGTGAGCTAGGGTCTCGGTGTGTGTGTGTGTGTGTGTGTGTGTGTGTGTGTGTGTGTGTGCGCGCGCGCGCATGCGCGGGCATCCAAGGAGCATCCAAATTAAAAAAGGAGAGAAGTAGGTGCACAGACAAAGACTGGAAGCCCCTCCTTGATTGGGCTACAGACAGGAAAGCATGTGTGAACAGAGCCCATGACACACACTCTGGAGGACACAGGCTATGGGCGAAACCCATGAGGGATCAGAGCTCATACGCTAAGGTGCTCTTTCGAGTGTCTTCCCACTACACTAGCAACTCTGGGAGTGCATTGTTTGTTTGTTTGTTTTCTTAATGAACTTAACCACTGGGTCTGTAAACAAAGAGACTGGGGTGAAGACTAAGAACCAGGAGCGGGGCAGTCATGAGAACAACACTCAATGGTGTGGTGTGGGTTGTGACATCCCATCATCCAGGCTGACCTCACAGCCTCTGGCCCACCCCTAATCCTCTGAGTGCACCACTAAATTCCATCAAGAGTCAATCAAGATAAACAGCCAGAGATGAACCAAAACAGACCTGAGGTTTACCGTGCTAGTGGTAAAGCACTCTAGGAAAGGGGACACAGTGGCGTGTTCTGAGGCCAGGTGAAGGGACTAGGCATCCCTTCACTTGAAAGGCTGACCAACATCTTAGGGGACAAGATCACCAGGATCACCAGGAAGAGAGCTGGGGACTTATGGATGCCTGTAGGTAGAGGACCTGTCTATGGTGAAAGTCGGGGTCACACAGCAAGATATCAACGGGTCGCAACACGTTCTGCATCTTGGATACCGAAAACCTCATTTAATCACAGATCTGTGGGTTGGATTTGGGGGATGGGTGGCTACAGTTTGCTTATCCGTGGACAGGGAACAGAATGGCCCACAGTCCCTTGACTACAGAACACTCTATATTCAGAGAGAGAAGTGCTTAGCTCTTTACTGCATAGTAAGTCATCAAGTAGCGACATACTCAACTTTGGTCAGTTTGGTGACAGCAGTATTTGTAGCCAACTTGAGTCACCTAGAATAGACACTCAACTGAGGAACTGAGAAGGCCCAGGCCACTGTGGCTAGTACCACCCCAGCCAGCAGTCCCAGGACTGCTGTATAAGAAAGCAAGCTGAGCAAGCAAAAGCCTCCCTTGTCCCCACCTTGAGTTTCTTGGCTTTCCACCGTGATGGACTGTAACGAATAAGACAAACCAGCCCTTTCCTCTCCAAGCTGATTTGGTTATGATGTATTATCACAGCAACAGAAAGGGGGAAATGACGAGATAAACAAGCCAGGGACGGCTTAGGGGAGAAATACGGAGGCAGAGCTCCCCCTGGTCCATGCGGGGTTCTCTGGCTGGATTTTCCTTTGCAATCCAGGGATCTCCCCTCATAATGATACTGGGTAACGGGGAAGGGCAGGATGCCAGCCCTAAAGGGCCCTGCTCTGGGGTAGAGGGCGAACGATCGCAGTCAACTGCAGCAAGTTCTTCCCTAAACCCATCAGCCCTGCGATGATCCAGCCGGGATTCATATAGAAAGTTAAAAACAACAACAACAACAACAACAACAACAACAACAACAAAACACCTCTACCATCAAAGACAGCAGACTCACAGAGTCTGAAATCCTCTTCCTTGCTTCTGACTTTCAGAGGGTGGAAGACCTCTCTCTGTGTGGCATTCAGGATATCCACAGCGAAAGGAAGAATGTTCGGAGCCTGAGAGAGGACTATAGATCCCCTGAGGTGGGGCAGCCAGCTGGAGCTTACCCGGGGTCAAGGTCAGAGAAATCCCACAGCTACACAGATGGGGAGTGCAGACTGGTGTTTATATGCTTGGACTGCAGATGCATGGTGCAAAATTCCACGGGGGGGGGGGGGGGGGGGGCAGCAGACTTACACCTAATTATGTCACAGTGAGAAGGGCCCTCCCCACTGGCCACAACTATAAAAAGACCTCGCTTTACTCTAATTGTTTTTTATCTTCCCGTCAGGTGTGAGTTGTTGACGTGAGGGATGCTTATGTAAGAATGTGTCTTGGAGCCTCCGTGACTGTGCTAAGAGTGATTGGGTCTCAAGCCATCTCTTACTTATAGCTAGGTGCTTGCAAGTGGAAAGACTCAAGCTTGAGTCTGTGGGGTCCTTATCTTTTGTGGAGAAGTCGATGAAGAGCCTTTTGCAAACAAAAGGAGGAAAGTCTCACAGATTACTTCCACTAGACGGTCTAGCGGAAAAAGTGTACCTGGAGCTAATGCAGGCTGACGGAAGACATTTCCTGTGGGCACTCAGACATGCTGCTGATCTCGGAAGACTAGCACTGAGACTCTCTCATACAGGCCGGCACTAGCCAGTTAGCACTGAGACTCTCTCTCATACAGGCCGGCACTAGCCAGTTAGCACTGAGACTCTCTCTCATGCAGGCCGGCACTAGCCAGTTAGCCACTGGCTGGGGTTCTGCAGGTGGTACGAGCTGAGAGGTGTTGTTTGTGTAAAATATGCACTAGTTTGAAACACCGTTGAGGTTGCACTATGTTTTTTCTTTAAAAACATTTTTTGAGGCAGTAGTGGCTATGCTGAGGATTAAACCTAGGGACCAGCCCATGCCAGGCTGGTTGTCCCACTGAGCCACACGGTCAGCATTTTTTTTTTCTTTTTTAAAATATAGTGTATTAACTAAAATCATGTCAGTTTTTACTTGTCTGATGTTACACATTTGGCGTGGCTATGGAACAATTAAAAATTACAAATACACCGTGTATTTGTTTTCCCTGCTTTTTCTTTCCATGCGGAGGCTCTCCTCATGTTCTGAGTATATGTGAGTGAGTATATGTGAGTACACGTGAGTACATGTGAGTATATATGAGTATATGTGAGGAGACTGCTCCCTTTGCCTCATGAGCTCCAACTTGAGTCCTAAAAAGTAATTATGTAGGGGCCAGAGAGATGGCTCGGTGGCTAACAGCACCCATGTGGCAGCTCACAACCATATGCTAACTTCAGTTCCAGAGTATCTACACCCTCTCCTGGCCCCTGTGGGCACTGCACGCACATGGTACACAGACGTACACACAGGCAAGGTACTTCAACAAATGCATGAGTGAATGAATGAGAAAGAAAGGTAGACAGATAGATATGTTAGCATCAGAAGCTGTTTACAGCCAGCCTCTGAATCCGTCATCCCTAGAGAACAAGGACCACACACCCACCCTGTGTGTCTGCTGCCATGGCAACCACTGCACACTCCCTGCACATGTTTCATCTGCATCACCTGTGTGCGTCATCACCTGGGTCACCTACTTCACAGCCCAGATAAAAGACAGGGACCCAGACCACCACCCCTCTTTTTTTTCCTCTCTCTTCTTCCTCGTTTCTCTCCCCATCCCCTTTCAATAAAGGGCCTCTTTTATGAGAGCTGTGCTGATATGACCAGGACTGCACCATTTTCAACTAACAAGATGGATAGAAGGATAGATAGCATTTAAACATAGTTGCATAACTACTGTCTAGGTTTCTCTTTTATGGAAAAGGGAAATTATGGATAAAGAACTGGAAATCGGCAGGACATGGCATCACATGCCCCTGTGTGACCCAAACACTTGGAGGATGAGGAGGAGGTCTGAGAGTCTGAGGCCAAGCTGGCCTCCACAGAAAGACTCTCATCTCAAAATAAACACACAAACAGCAAACGAAAATTCTACCAAAGGATAAATGAATAATAAATAAAAAGGAGTGAGGGGCTGGAGGGAGAGGGAGGAGGGGAGGGGAGAGAAAGAGAAAGCATGAACAATATTAATCTAAACTTAGATCTCAAGTCTTCTTAAGGAGCAGTTCAGAGACAAGCTAATTCTCTAACAAGCAGCATAAAGTTATATTATAACATTTTCTGCACACCATGAAAAGAGCATACACTACTCGGAAGCAGTCTTGTACAGCTCCAGTAACCGCCATGAGGGAACGCTGTGTGCTGTGGGGGATCCTCCACTAAGGTGCAATATGATTCAGAACTGAAGGCCCCTTCCCCTCCCTTCCCATCACCCACTCACTCTACCTGGGCAGAAAAGACGCTTTGCCTTGAGGGACACTGTGACGTCACTCCTCTTAGGATGCGCTTATGAGTCAAGGAAAAAGCACCTTTGGTTTTGGATTTAAAAGCACAAAATCCTGAAATGAGTTAGAGGTGGAGGCCGAGCAGATCTCAGCCCTGGGGTTCTACAGAATTCTGAGCATTCTGAGTCATTTCCAATGCCCAGATAAGTCAAGCCCAAACATGCTCCTCAAAAAGGAGTGCGCGCATCTTTTAAAAGACCTTCAATTCTATTTAGATATGTTCAGAAAACAGAGTTTATTTTCCACACACAAAGTCCCTACAGTAGCAAAGATGACAACAGCTATTCCTTATGTGCTAGTAAAAAAGGACACTCTGCTGCGACCGCAGAATCAAAGTCAAGTCCCATGTGTGTCACTCAGCATCAATGAGAATGGTCCTTCCCTGACCCCACCTTGGGGTTCCCGGCCCTTTTAGGTGCACATTTGAAGAATTCAGAGAAACACTGAAGGTCTGGTCCATGGATCTTTCTCAGGGGCAATCTACACAGTCCTGGATATACAATGTTGGCTTGTTCTCGTGCGTGGAAACTGACCGCTGGACTTTTGAGAATTTTAAGAGCTTCTTATTATGTAGAATGGGACTGACCATTGCAGGATTATCTGCACTCCAGGAACTGGGGAACATGCAACATGCCCCTCCCAGAAGCTGATCAGCTGGTAAACACTAAACTCCACACCATGGTACTTGGGTAACACTCTTTCTCAACTTATTTCTCTTGGTGACAAGCATCGGGAACAAAGTAATGACCTTTGTCAAACTATTTACGAACAGAGAATCACAAAATGATCTTTCAATTCTATTTATATATTTTAAGAAAACAGAATACAGCATGTGGTATGCAGATATACGTGCATACATTCATATGTGTATAGTGTATGTGTGTTTGTGTGTGTGACCTAAGACCTAGAATGCCCACTCTCTACTGCAGGGGATGTAGCTCTAGCCACAGGTCCTGCTCTGCCAGGCCTTCCCTTGCTGCTGGGGGCTGGGAGCACTGAGGCTAAGCTCCCATACACTACAATGTGTGTGAGAAGAGATTTGAAGGTTTATGGGCAGTTTCTTCCCTCAGTTTTTAAAAGACTTATCAGAGGAATAAATGTAGATCAAACCCAATGAAAAGCCCTTGTAAGTGAAAGACTGGGACAACAGCCCAGGAGGTGGAAAAAATACCTGTGATGCACAAGCCTAAAATACCGTTATATGCCCTGAACCATTGGAGAAGAAACGAACAGACTCCTGAAGGCTGTCCTTTGGTCTTCACGAGTATGTTGTGCCATACACGTGCCGCCCCCTCTTCTACACACACACACACACACACACACACACACACACACACACACACACACACACACACACACTTTTGTCTGCATGTATATCTACATACCACATGGGTGCCTGGTGCCCACAGAGGCCAGAAGAGGTGTTGTTTGTGTTACATACGCTGTAACTTGCGTTCCAGACAGTTTTGAGCTGCCTTGTAGGTGCTGAGAACAGAGCTCTTCCTCTGGAAGAGCAGTCAGTGCTCTTAACCACTGAGTAACTCTTTGTAGTTGAGCCAGTTCTCTGGCTTGATAGCGTACACATTTTAAAGTTGACTGTGGAAATAAGGTTTAGAGCTTTGGGGATCAGTTGGTCAAGTGCTTGCCACAGTATCAGGAGAGACCTGAGTGCAAATTGCAGCACCGGAGAGAAACACTGGACATAGGCTATCTATAGTGCTGGAGGAAACAGAAGGATTGGTTCAATGGCTGTGCGACCTAACCATATCAGTGAGTGATCTCAAAAAGCAAGGGGAGACCAACTGAGAAAGACACTTGACATCAACCTCTGGCCTCCACAGTGCACATCTGCACACGTGCTCTCATACGTACATGTACACATATGTACATGAAGAAAGGGAAATGAGATTCACATAAAGATGGAAAACTGAGACTATTTCTCTTGGTCACTCCATAGATGGACATGACTTTAAAACTTGGTTGGGGTGGGGTGGGGCACATCAGAGCAGCTGCCCAGGTCAAAGGCACAGGGGTGGATGCTGACTAGAGAATACTAGAGAGGTCTGTTGCTTTGCGGGATGTTGACCCCAGAGAACAAATACTCCCTCCAGGGAACAGGAGAGTTGGCTTAGAGAGTTTTGAAACTCTCGAACTTTGTATCTTGGGGCGAGAGACAGATGAGCAAAATTACTCTATGGCCAGGATTTGAGGTTCTTGTGCCTCCGACTGAATGTGAAGGTCTAGAACCTAAGAGTACTTCCTGGTTCTGCCTGGCTTGTGTGTAACGCCCAGTCAGTGTCCTGCCTGGCTTTGTGTGTAATGCCCAGTCAGTGTCCTGCCTGGTTTGTGTGTAACGCCCAGTCAGTGTCCTGCCTGGTTTGTGTGTAACACCCAGTCAGTAACTTCTCACCCTTCTGAGCTTCACCTTCTCTGCTGAATGAGGGGAATTCTTTGCCCACACTGGGTTTGTGTCAGGATCAAGGAAGAGCCCATACAGAGAGCACATTGGCCTGCAAGAATGGGACTATGGTGTCCACTCCATTCTGGCCTACCGGAAACCATTAAGGCCACTTCCCACATTGAGAATAGTCAACCAACATGTACGTCCTCAACAAATACCAAGTAAGTCTAACTTTGAATTTTTCTGAAGTGGTTATAAATCTCCACTTTCGAAAGACAACTTTGTGGGAGAATGTGTTGTCTATGGAACAATGTGGTCTATCTACGCCGAGCTACATGTCAGCAGGGCCATCCAAATGCCGTAGTTTAAAGGCACTCGAGTGGAAGACTAGCCAAATAAGTTTAATCAGAAAGTGGGAGAGCAACAAACACCAAGAGGAGCCATGAACATTAACAGCTTGCGAGAAAGACGTGCTCTGGAGAGAAAGCAGGTAGACAAGGCCTTGAGGGCAGGAAAGTGATGTCCGGGGCCACAGCCGGAGAAGTGGAGTCCCTCAGGTCAGGAAATGGTAACACATAGGCACTGGTCATATTCCCCACAGGCTTCCTAGTTCCAGTGGCCCCATGAGCATCAGTTAAAAAGTCCTGTGTGCCAATCCTCTGATGAGTCTGTAGCTTATGTCCACAGCCAGAAGTGACCCCAAAAGGAAGAAAAGATGCTCTTTGGTGAGGAGTGTCTTCAGGACCGGGAGTATTAACAACAGATTTTAAGACAGATCACTGCCACCAGGAGGACCATGACTTGACGACAGGGAGCACTGACAATCTAAAGGACCACAACGGAGTCCACAGAAGAGATGTGACTTGTCATTGAAGCATCTCCATTGTCCGCAGGATGAAAAGTCCAGTTTCTTCCAGTAGAAGAACCCATTAGGTTGTGTTAATATCCTAAAGGCTGAGGGATGGGACCTCCAGATGAGATGCATTCATCCTGCCCCAATAGAATTTCAACAAGAACCACCGCAGACAGAAGTCCGTGAACACTCCTACGCCCTGAACCTGCCCTGAACCTACTCAGATTCGAACCTAACTTCCCACAAACCCAGCTGCCAGATCTGTGGCTCAGCAGGGCTGCATTGCCCAGACCCAGGGGAGGGACTAGGGGTTTGGGGAAGGGGGAGGACACCCATCGGAGCTAGCAGCAACAGCAGCTCTCCCCTCTGATGAGGATGGCTGAGCTGAGGTGTAGGGCTTATAAACTCCGTGGCTTGAATGCTTGCAGAGCATCGTGAGTTCCAGAAGTACCTGTGGATGAAGAGGCCCCATCACATCCCAAGAATCTAGCCTGAAGGCCTTGAGTCCTTCATTAGCAAGCGCTAGGAGCAAGATCCTGTCTCAGAACAGAACAGCCATTCCAAGGAAAGGTTGTACAAAAAAAACTTGGGCTAGAAGCTGGAAAGGAATCACAGCACCACCTCCAGATGTACAACACGACAAAGAGGTTCACCCCTGTAGGGTAGCAGTCTCCTCAGAATGTTCCGTTCCAAGAGGAGACACTGAGACTCTGGAAATAAACCACTTCCAAGTCTTAGGAATCCCTGAGATTACAAGATGCACAAGCCCTTCCCTTTCCAATTTTATATCAACAATCAAGACAGCTACAGAGCGGAGACAGCCATACCCTTTGCTGAGTTGTGTAGAGAGAACCCCAGGGGGCAGGGATGCTGCCTGTGTGAGCCTCACCGAGGAGGGGTGGACCTTTTGGATGGTGCCACTGCTGTTGAACCCACATGGTCCTGTGAGTAACTGCTCACCCACGTTCCCGTAAGGAGCCCAGTACATTCTGGCGAGTTGGGCTTTGTGGGGAGTCATTGCTTGGGTCTATCACAGGTTCTCTGTTTGGGGCAGAAGGATACCTGTATATCTATCTGTTCAGGGTCTCCCAAAGGAAAAGTCACCAACACTGTCTCGTTTAGATTTCACTATCTCTCGGTAAAGAAGGTATTAAGAGCTCCATGTCTCAGAGAAGAAAGCCCCAAAGTCCAAAAATTCCACAGAAAGCACAGGGCTAGACTAATTCCAGTCCCTTTTCATCAAACTACGATGCAGCCTGCTGCTTGCCTTCTCAAGCATCAGGGTCTCCCTAGGACAGCTGCAGGGGCAGCTTCTTTCCTCAGACATGCCACTGTTCTCTGTGTGTATGCTCCAGGAAAAGTTGAGCAAGGTCACCGGAAGGCAGCAACCCCTGGGATCACCATTCAAGAAGTCACTTGCAAGTCCCACGCTTGAGCCGAGCTCACCAGTGAACATCAAGAAGAGCTGCTCTGTTTAGGAAATTCCTGAAAGCAGTGCCATTAAGAAACTTTCTGCCCGGGGATGGAAAGACGGCTCAGAGGTTAAGGGCACTGACTGCTCTTCCAGAGGTCCTGAGTTCAATTCCCAGCAACCACATGATGGCTCACAACCATCTGTAATGGGATCTGATGAACTCTTCTGGCGTTTCTGAAGACAGCAACAGTGTACTCACAAAAATAAAATAAATCGAGAGAGAGAGAGAGAGAGAGAGAGAGAGAGAGAGAGAGAGAGAGAGAGAGAGAGAGAAAGAGAAAGAGTCTGCCTCCCCTTCATTGCCCAGTTCATGCTAAGAACGACTGACCGTTCATCAGACTTTTAATGAAAGTGGTGCTCCAGGCTCCTGGTCAACTCTGTAACTGTTAGTTAAATAATTTTAAAATAATTCAACCTTTATGTTACCAGAATCTGAATGTGTCCAAAGGAACCTGTGGGGACACATTTCCCTACATTTAAATCCAGTTTCAATCTTTAAATGTGAATATACCCTAAGACAATAGTGAAGATTCGCCTGTTTAGCACGCCTTGTGTTTGTTGGGCTTTCCCTAAAGCATTGTGCTTGTTCGATCTTCACTTCTTTATTTTTTTAATTGGTTGATGTTTAAAGCTTTAAAAATATTTAAAACAGACAGGAAAACTATTTTACAGTTCCTCAATAAGTTAAACATGAGTTACATGACTCAACAAGTTTATTCTTAAGATCCAAGAGAACTGAAAGCATTTATTCACACAAATATTTGTATATAAATATTCATATGCAGGGGCCTGGAGAGATGGCTCAGCGGTGAAGAGTGTTGGCTGCTCTTCCGGAGGACCTGGGCTCAATTCCCAGCCCCAACATGGTAGCTCACAACCACCTGTAACTCCAGTTCCAGGGGATCTGACACTCTCACACAGACATATATAACTGGCAAAACACAGATGCAGAGACAAAAAAAAAATCTTTAAAAAAAAATGCATATGCAGCACTGCATGGAGTAGCCAAAAAGTCGAAACACAGAAGCAAACAGTGAGATGTATATGCAAAATAATATTACTCAGTCATAATAAGGAAGGACTGACATATGGTTGATGAACCTGGAAACACGGTAAGTGAAATAGACCAGATGCAAAAAAGGAGCATAAATTGTATGACCTCCTTTATAGACATGTACACAAACTCTGAGAGGAGGGAGCAGTGTGTGGGCTGACTGATGAAAATGTTCTGAAATTAGATGGGGGAGATTGCCGCTTCAGACACCCTCCATCTACGGCGGGACAGCACTGTGTACACCTCCCGGGCTCAGCCCGGGACTTGTTTTCAGCCAGGTAGATAGATGGGCTGACACAGGGGGAGCTGAAGGGAGCGGGATTTTCAGATTCCAATGCCCAGGTTACAGGAAAGGCATACTCGGGCCAGATATAAGTTGTCTACATCACCCCTGAAACCACACACACCCAACCGAGGGCTCAGAACCATGACTTACCCTCCCCACATTTGGTCACAAGAACACTTTTTAAAAACTGAGACGAGCTCAGCTTCACATGAATGCAATTTCCATCCTCTAAGACAACTACAGACGGAGACTCGAAAGTGTAGAGGTTGCTCTTTAGGAATTTTAAATAAAATTATCTATCCCCACTTTCACTAATAGTTTCCAAGTTAACTTCAGAACTGTTCCGAGTCATGCTTTCGGTCCAGGAGGACACGAGTGGGAGGTAAAGTCGCCAACTTCTTTCTCTAGAGTTTTTGGCCCAAGTCTGACTGAACCATGGCTAAGATCTCATCTTCTCTGATCTGGAATCTCTCAAGGCCCTCCCTAACTGCCTGTCTAGAGATATATGCAAAGTGACCTGCGAGCTTGGGATAAACCGTCCAAGCATTTGCTATGAAAGGGCCAACACTGCCCCTTCAAATCCAAGAAGTATAAGACAGTTTGCTGATAGAAGGTTCTAGAGCTTGAGAGAGCTGGAGTTTCTATGATACCGCCCTCCCATCAATCAGGGAACAGAAGAGTGATGCTCACGTGAGAGAGGCAGCTGAGGCCACAGTGGCATCCAGAGCTGCACCAGGAACTCCAAGCTCCCGCCTGACCCTGTTGTAACTGCCCAGCGGTGAGCCCGCGTGAGCCCGCTCTAGTCAACACAGCTCGCTTCTGAGCGATTTGGAAACACTGTATCAGACACCTTCTGTGTGTGTTAAAGGGCTGTGCCAGAAAAGAAAGAAGGGACAAGGTGATAAGATGAGGACACTCTTTCCGCTATCCCAAGGACTGAGTCTCTACTTGGAGACGGGTGATGGATTTGCAAATAAAACCAATCAGGAACGAGGAAAGCAAAAGCGGGCAACTAGGGAACAAGAGCGCAGGCGGAAAAAGGCAGCGGCTGCGGGATTGAACTTGCAATCCACTTGCTCAGCCTGCTGGGATTATAGCCAAGTGGCTCCATGGTCAGCTATGAAGTTTTAGGTACAAGGAATAGAAAGGGTGGACTAGCCCTGACACCAACACTCCGGCTCCACTCCCTACCCCCACCCCGCTGCCTTCTGCTACCACTCTGTGACTGGGTCAGAAACCTGCATGGGGACAGGACTGTAGGGACGACGGCCACATGAAGTTTCTTGAAGTGGGAGCCAGGAGCCAGCATCCAGGATGCCTGGAAGGAGAGTGGCTCTCCCTCCTGAACATCACAGTTAGCAATGCAGAGACAGGCATCCACAGAGTTAGGCCTGGGGAGCCATGGCAGGTGCCTGAAGAAGGGAGGGGCGGAGTAGGAAGGGGACACATCGGTCTTCACATCGAGAGAAAGAAGGTGGTTCCCACCACCAGGGGCAACCACCCACTCTGGCTTTGGGAAGAGCACAGAAGCCACGCCCCTGACTTCCACAGGCTATGATGGCCTGCCTGTCCGTCTGTCCTCCCCACTCATCAAGTTTCCCAAGCCAGCCATCAGGAGCAAGTAATGACTCTACCAAGAGAAAGACTTCTGTCAGTAGTCAGTCTAGCCTGGTACCTTTCTGTCTTTCGGGTTCTTCCGGGTCTCATCACTCCCTGTAAACACCCTCTCTTCTTGAAGCCTTGACCTGGGTTAATAGGCAGAGCACTAAGGATATTTTTTTTTTCTGGACTTGGTTTGTCCAATCCAAATAAAAGCACGAGACAAACTCCCATTTCCCTTCCTTGCGTGTACAACACATTATATAAAAGGCAGTCCTGGAACTGGGGTCACTTGCGTCGGAGCAAGAGCAAGCACCCTCAGGAAGCCCTGAGCTGTGAGGTAAGACGCCCTGGCCTATCTGACAGATCTTTCCCATGTGGCAGAACAGGATGGTGAGCAGCACCAGCGCAGAGTCCAGCCTCCTCGGGTCCCTTGCTTGACAGGACGCTCACTTTGGCTTAGGATGAACAGCTCAACACAAGCCTTTAAAAATAAACCGAACAGAAGCAAACAAGCCCTCCCCTGTCACACCTCAGGTCCCCCGCTCCCTCCACTCCTGACACTATTAACCCCCTTAATTACATTAGAAGGAATCTGCAGTGAGATCTTACACATAATTAGGGTTGACTGCTGTGTGTTTTCCATTTTCTATCTGCAGCCGAGAATACAGGATGGGAACCAGGCCAACTGTGGAATTCGGCAGAGGCTCTTCCCGGTCCCAGGTTTAGCATACAGACTTGGGTGTCTAAAATCTTGACATTTCTATCTGTGTATTCCGGCTTGTTAACAAAGGGACTTGGCAGACAGAGGGGCAACTTGTTAGATCTGTTTGTCTCCATCTACGCAGCCTTTAGGTACATCTGCCCAAACACCTGTGTGGATGAACCAATTAAATCCAAAGCAGGAGTGAGACCATGCAGGAGGCACTGGCATCGGAGCGCCTTGGGCAACTCTTCTGGCTCCATTTGTCTCTGTTGTTAACAGGTGAAAAGCGGTGACTGGCCAAGGGCTGGATTGTCTACGGAGGCTTCTGAAACTCTAGAGGGACAGCCTGTCTACCAGGACAGCAAAGATGAGTTGCATGTCCCCTTTGCCAGAACTGTAAGGCCAGTGCTGCCATCACCAGCAGGGTGGCCACCGGAGAGTCACTCCGTTACTGTTTTCCTTCGTTTGGACAATAGGAGCGAGACCTGGGGGGGCCCAGAGGACTTAGTGGAGGGCACATGTTAATACGGACAAACCCCTTACAACGCTGTGCCGTCAGCATTCACGTAAAGGCAGGTATGTAAAGTGCCAAGACCCGGGGGCAGCAACCACCAGAAGCCGCAACCATCCTGAACTGGTACACACTTTAATCTAGAGACCAAAACTCAAACATTCAAAGCGTTTGAAGACATTCTCCGCTGTTACAAAACCATGACTTCCTGTTTTACATACAAGATTTTGAAAAACCAGGGAAGTCCTGTTTTGTTTTGTTTTGTTTTGTTTTTCCCTTTTCTTTTTTTGCTTTCTTATCCCCACCAAGTCTCAGGCCCTTGGCTGAGATGGGGGCAGGTACCATAGTTCTCAAGCCCCGTAATTAAACAGGAAGCCACCAATGGTCAACACCACTCCATTGAGATTCACTGGAGCTTCACCAATACAAATTACTTCCCACCAGTCCTTTCAAGCAATTATCACTTTTAAAGGCTGGAGGGGGAGGGGTGTGAAAGGGAAAGTAATGAGGATTCCCAAGGACAAGGTTCTCCCTTTCCAAAACTTCTCCTCAGCTTGCTGGCAGCTCCTACTGAGGCGGAGAAGAAGAGAAGGATGTAGCTCTAACCAGTTGTCCAGGTAGAAAATTAACAACTGCCAAACAATACTTTGTGTTGTGTGTGTGTGTGTGCCTGTGTATGTGTGCATGTGTGAGTGTGTAAATGTGTGTGCATGTGGATCTGAGTATATGTGTGAGTGTGAGTATGTGTTATGTATGAGTGAATGTGTTTGTGTGTGTATGTCTGTTGTTGATCCTAGGTAGTACAGAGATGGAAACTGCTCAGCATCGAAGTCCTTACCTCTGAGCACTTTCACTTTCTAAAAGTAATGCCTCAAGTGAGTTTATTCTGATTCCTCTGAAGCTGAAGTCTCCTTTAAGTACCATATATACTCCAGGCACTCACAGTCTCCACAATGGAACAGCGTTGGTTTGCCGCCTATGGTACAACTGCCTGTCTGTTCCTAAAAGACTGCTAAAAAGGATAATTGTCTTCGAGATGGAACTTGTGTCGAAAGGAACGACACAAATGCCATTTCCTCAACCTCCTGATTCAGTGCTCAGCCTTTGGCAACTGTCACCGGCGGCACCCCCTGCAGGGGCCTTGCTGCAGACCTTGTGTGACTGGCTTCCTCTGGAACCCTTGCCTACCAGCTTAAACTCTGCTTCTTCAGCTGTAAAAGGAGACGATTGTGTGTCGGTTACTGCAGGAAGTACTAGAGACAATAAACTCGTAAGCCAGGTTTAGTGGTTCACGCCATTAATCCTAGCACTTGGGAGCAGAGACAGGTGGGATTCTGTGAGTTCAAGGCCAGCCTGGTCATCATAGTGAGTTTCAGGTCAGTTGGTGCTATTGAGTGAGGCTGTTTCTAAATAAGCAAGCGCATAAATAAAGCAATAAATGCAAAAAACAGAATACTTATAACATTCACAACCCTTAGTCGCTGCTCGGTAACGACACGGCTATCTGCACCGGTGAGTTTTTACTGTCAACTCGACACAAACTATAGTCACCCGGGAAGATGGGATCTCAATCAAGGTTCTCAATCAAGAAATTGCTTCCATCAGATTGGCTGTGGGCGTGTCTCTGTCTCCTGGAGCATTTTCTTGATTAGTGATTGAAGTGGGAAGGCCCAGTCCATTGTGGGTGGTGCCATCCCCTTTGCAAGTGGTAGTCCTGTGTTGCATAAGAAAGCCAACTGAGCAAACCATGGAGAGCAAGCCAGCAGTGTTCCCTCATGGTTTCTGTTTTTGTTTCTTCCTTGAGCTCCCAGCTCCCTTCAATAATGGACCCTATCTGGTAAAAATATAATATAAACCCTTTCCTCCCTGAGCTGGATTTAGTCAATGTTTTATCCCAGCCACAGGAACAAGTCAGGACAATCCTTTGTATTACTGACCACTTGGATGGGTGCTACCATCAGAGCATCTTTGAGATTTGTCCAGACTCTGGGTAGCAATTTGCTTTATGTTGTTTCAATGAATTTGAAAGGCGATCAGCTTCATGAGAAAGATAGTACTTCTTCATGGAGAAAGATGGCCCTAACAACCAGGTCAAATTAGGACCAGCAGCCTTCCTGAGGTACTTTAGAATCTAAGAGATAATCAACTCCCCTCCCACACCCCCAAAGGGACCAGCAGAACTTGAGAACCAGAAGTGACAGTGACCTGAGCCAAGCCCTATAAAAGTCAACGAGGAACCTTCTGAGATGTGTCAGGTCAATGAGATATCAATGAGATATCCACCTCTGCCTTCAGTTCCCCCATTTTCCTCCTGAATGTGTCTAAAGCTGTGTAATTCCTAACGGTTTACACACATTTATCTTGCTTCCCACAGGCTGGTATTTGAGAACAACAATTGCTGCTTGCTGAGTATTTCAGAGACTCGGCCATAGACGACTCAGGTGGCTTAGTCACAGAGCATCAAGCAGGCCAGCTGCAGTCTTGGGGGACAGGGGATGGAGGGGAAAGCAAGAGGTGGCTGGTTCACCCCTTCCTCTGTTCCCAGAGACTCAGCCCCAACTGTTCTCTGTTCTTGACTAACAGCTGGGAGAAGGGAGAAAGGATGCAGGGAGGACCATGGGGCAAGCAAGCAAGATGCAGCTGGCATTCAAGAAAGATACTGCCGGACAAGAAAAGTATAAAGTGGGCTTAGGCCTGGTGCCTCACCGAGTTTTCAAATCACATTAATCTGTGCTCTGGTGTTTTGATAGAGACAGATGGGACCCATGTGGCGATGGCAAGAGGTGTGGCTACTGGGGAGGAAAGCCACACGGGCCCCAGCGTGACAAGCCTGTACACAAAGAAAATGGATTGGCGAGGGAGTGAGGGGCAAAGCCAGGGCGCCCATCCTGCCACAACCACACAGCCTGCAGGCAGGCTCACCCCAAACATCCTGTTTTGCCACACAATGCAGGCACCCCAAACCCAAGACTGCTTCCAGGGCTGACAAAATACCAAACATCCTCTAGTACGCTCTTGAGAACTTTCTGGTACTTTTTCAAAGGGTCAAACAAGGTGACTGTGACCCTGTGGGCAGAGAAGGGCAGGGCAGGGTCAGGGTGGGGGCAAGAGGCTGGTGGGGGCAGGAAGCTCTGCACAATGACACATGAACCCGAATGTCACCAGGCATTCACCAGGAACAATCACAGAGTCAAACCCAGAAAGATCCAAGTCCATTTCTGTTCTATTTTCAGCTCTCAAAATCTAGCTCTGGACCCTAAACTCATTTTTAACAAAGTAAAATAAAATTCCCACTCTGAAGACTAAGAATGAAAGACAGCATGCAAGTTAAAAGCAATCTGAGGTTCTCTTTTTCTCTCTTAGTAGAAAATAAGGGGAGAACCTGGCAGCAGAGGTGGCTTTGGGGCCTGGATTGGGACCTGAAGAGCTAAGCGGACAGGGGGACCAGGAGAGACCCAGCTGACAGAACCCAGGATGAGTAAAAGGGCCCAAAGAGGCCATGTCCACTTTATATAGCACATTTGAGCTTAGTGTCCTGACTGAGCTCCACTATGGCTGCACATTAAATAAATAAATAAATAAATAAATAAATAAATAAATATCAAGCAGCAACAACAAAAACAAAAAACCTTCTAACTTGAACACACACACACACACAAAACCCCTCTAACTTGTACACTCCCTGCTGAGTTCCAGGAATCTTAGCTCAGTGAGCACTGTGGAGCTGTGGTAGACTCTGGGGAAAGAACAGCCTGGGGCTGAGCCCTCGGCTTTGCTTCGGGGCTGGGGGGTGGTGGCTGTGTTGCCCAAAGCTATGATCACCTCTCCTTGGCTCAGTTTCTGAAATGAGGCCAGCTGCCCTCGCCCCGCAGAGCTCTGTAGAGGAATCCTGAACCTAAGAACAGTGCTGGTTGGATTGCAAGCACCCGCAGGGCCTCGCAGGGAAGGGAGGGGTTACATACCAAAGCTCGGAGGCCGCGGAAGCCCCAAGGTGTGAGCCTGTGAGCACAGGTGCCCTCAGCGTGAGACAGCCCTGCACAACTCACAGGCTTGCATCCTCTTCTCTGAAGAAGTGAAAAGTCCCATGTGAGACAATCTGGTTTCTTTCTTTAAAACTGAAAACTCAGCTGTACCTTCTTAATTCGTGTAAAAACACACAGAAAATCCAAATGTAACTAAAGAAATCTTGGCGCTGTGCTGAGGACAAAACAGCTTCAATAGAGATAAACACCTTTTCTTGATCTGTTATAACTTCCTGTGTGCAATCAAATTAGCAAAACTGTGAGGTGGGGTAGGGCGCACCCTTGCAATCTCGGTCACGTGAGAGATGAAGGCTGCAGGACCCCTGCAAGACCTGACTTTGAGAACAGACAATGCAATCCTACTTTGTATTCTGAGGTTGTGTTATACCTATTTTCCTTTGACCATGTATTTTATCACCTTATTGATGGCCGCGATGTCTGACAGGCTATAAACTGCTTGTCAGCATCTTTCCAGTAAGATTTGATGAGCTTCTTTCCAAAGGACAACAGAAGCCTAGCATAGCTTTTTGATGGAGGCCCTCCAGGCTCAAGTTTCTCCTCAGCTCAGCTCTGCCCCAGTTTCTTCCTTTCCCTCAGAGCAGGAGCTGCCTGCCCTGAGGAGGTGAGGGAGGGCCAGCCAGCTCAGGGTCACTCCAGGCACTTCAGGAAGGCCTGACCCTTCTGGGGCTTTGATCTATGAACCTCTCGCAGAGCTCTAAGTGGTGAGAGGAGGGAAGCGACACAGACAACAGCAGGAGAACAGGGAGGAAGACCGCAGCAGTGTGAAGGACCCTTCTCTGCACAGCCACAAAAGGTCCAGGGAGGTTGATTCAGGCTGACTGGAAATGGCCAGCAAACCCCGGGGCAGCGGGGTGGTGGCTGAAGGCAGGGAGGAAAACTAACCTACCAACTCCCCATTTTAGAGATCAGGGCACCAAGGTTTGGGAAGACAGCAAGAGCTAAGGAGCACTTGTGAAACACAACTTCCTACTAGCGTTCATATCAGCAGATGGTAAGACCTACAATTTCTGCCATTTGGGGGACCAGGAGCCAGGCACTATTCAACAAATGTGTAATCCTCGTTGACAGCCCTTCTCAGTGTTTTAGGGAGGGGGAATACCGAGCCTTGCAAAAATGAAACAGGTTGTCTGAGACCATCATGGCTAGAGACAAGTAGGAATTAGGACCCATTTGAGACTCGCGGGAGAAGCCCATGCTCTGATCAAGCACAAGTTATTTTTACTAGATAAACTCAGCAGCCTTGACTGCAGATTTCGGTGACAGAGAGTCATCATTTCACAGCGCCTCAGGCTTCTGTCTGCTCAGGAGTGGCATCAGAATACTCAACGCACCAATTGGCCTGTGGTCAGCCCCTCTTTGTAGGGTAGTGGTGCTGGGAACTGTCAGGATGTCAATGGAAGGGGAACCTCCAAGTCCACTGCCACAGCTGAACTAACCAACCAACCAACCAACCAACCAACTAACCAACCAACCAACCAACTAACTAACCACCCAACCAGCCAGCCAATCAACCAACCAGCCAACCAACTAACTAACCAACACCAAGATAAGACAAGACAGCTGTCCGTCCCGTGAGTGTCTGTCCATCCCTGTGAGGCCACTTCGGGTCTTGCGAGAGGCGAGAGGGCCGGGGACTCCGTGTGTGTAATTATAATGTTCCTCCTAAGTTGATTAGCAGGTGGAAGGGGAAGATTTCAAGTAGCTTATTTACTTATTTTTTTAAAGGCTCTCTCTCAGAATGAGTCATGTGAACAGTTTAAGCAAACAGCTGTGGCAGGCAGGAGAAGGCCACAGCCACCTGCTCTGCAAGTAGGATGCGCTCAATCTGTGGAGTTAATTAGATCAATCTTGACTTGTTTTCTTTAATGAGACGCTGCAGAGCCCAGCATCCACCAGACCTGTTTTCTGGGTTACCTTCTCCTGCTTGTTGCTCCGTTCCTTGAGCTTTATTTTTGGTTGGGGCAACAAAAATTTGTTTTGGTCATTATTTTTTTTTCCAAACACAGACTTTCTGTGAGTACCTTGACAGCTATTACACCATTAGGAAACAGCCCCGAGAGCCCCAGCACCAACTTTCTGACCAATTAATTATTCTCCAGCAACTCACACCAAAGAGGTGCGGGGGGGGGGGGGGGGGGGAGTAAACATTTACAGTGGGAGAAGGCGAGAATATTTGCCTCTGAAGCATGTCATCTACATAGAATTTACTTTAAAGTGGCTTAATATGCTTCTTTCTGGAGCGTAGTAAGGTGATTTTCTGTCTTCCTCTAACCTCTGCAACTGTGTTTTGTTTTGTAAGATTCTGAGGCCTAGGGGCCCAGAGGAAAGATGTGATTGCACCCTTGCCTGGTGGCAGGCAACTACCTCACACAGCACAGGAGCCCAAATGTCAAGCCACAGAGCGCCCACCACACCCGACAGAGATACCCGAGTCTCTGTGTTAGAAGTCATTTGCTAAATTTGTTCTTTGAGCCAGAATTTTATTCTTGGTGAGAATTGCAACCTCTAAAGCCACAGGCCCCATTCTCATGGTTTTGAGAAGACAGCCTACCAAACAACTGAACCCCATATTCAACCTGTCAATCACTTACAAAAAACATTAGGCCCAGGTGTGTGTTTACCAGGACAATACAAGGACGTGTATTCAGGGGCCTTGGTAACTTCCATGGCTTTGTTAAGTGACACAACTTCTTTGGGAGTCCACAGTAATAAAGAGTTCCCCGGTATCCTCAGAGCTGGGGGTCACTGCCATGATTGGCGAGCGCTCAGTCACCAGAAGTTTGGCCGGTCATTGCTTTCTTAACATCAGTCCAAATGTCAACACTGAAGACTGAAGGGAGAAAGATGACATCGGATTGTTGTGAAGACAGCTTTGATCTTGTGGGTCCTCTGAAACTGACTCTGGGATCCCAGAAGTTCAGAGAGCAGACTTAGAGCATCTGTGTCCTAGAGTGAATCTGTTCACACTGATCAAACCTAGGCTTGGGAGAGGGTCTCGCTGGTAAGCGCCTAGCTTGCCTAGAACAGCAGAGGCTCGGAGAGACCCTGAATTTGATCTATGGTAAAGCACCCACACCCATACATACACACATACACACACACACACACACACACACACACACACACACACATGTTCATACATATATACACACACATATACACATCAAAAAGACTGACACACACACACACACACACACCAAAAAAGAACAAAAAACTTGACTTTGTTGGTCTTTCCTCTCTTGACAAAAAAGGCTGACATAGCAAAAGCATAAAATTGTGTGACAGGATCTGGGCAGAGCCATGCCTTCCACTTGCATGTCTTCTAGGCCATGCATGAACATGGATGATACTTTCTAGCCAAGATCACCAAAGACCTCCAGTAAAGTTATTGAGCAGGGACCAGCATCCGCCAGCAAAGGATGCTGGCACCAACCTGCGTTCACTCCTATCACCCGCCTCTCCCTTTTATCTGGTGGATTTGGGCTCCGGCTCTGTCATTTCTCTCTCATTTGCCATGCTACACATAGAACACTGTGAGTTTCCCTCTCACACCCCCTTGTTTACCACTGGTTCTGATTCATAAATTTCTTATTGTCATTCAGACTTGAATATTTGCTTTGACTTTGGGGACCCTCGGACAGTGTTCTTCACTGAGAAAAGGGCTTCTTTGGTTGCTTTCTCCTAAATTATTGACTCTGTGATCAGAGAACATGGTGGGTTACAGTTAATCCTTTGAAGTTTGCTAACACATGGCTCGTGGCCCAGTGTTTTATGTCCTGAACTATTCGAACGTAGCAATCCATATGATATTTGTGAGCACACATACTAATGGTGCACACTAATGGTTGACATACTTGTTCGATAAATAACATTTAGCGAGGGAGGGCTTGGTGACTTATCACAGCCACTGGAGAATTCAAGTTAAAATTCCTTACTAGGAAGTACACTTCTCTATATTTCCTCGTGTCGCTGTCATTGACCTCAGAGCTCTTGTTATATATGATGCTGTCATTGACCTTGGAGCTCTTGTTATATATGTGAAAACGCAGAACCACATTCCCTGTGATTGACATCGAGGCTCTATCATGACTGCTTATCCTGCCTGGTTTGCAAATGCTTTCCAGATCGTAGTTTTTAAAATTGTCCTTTTTGTCTCTCCGTAGGCTATGCCTTTTCAGTTTCTATGTTTCATTAATTTACCTAAATCTAGCCTGCTATTAAACCTATCCACTTTAGTTTTTCCTAATTTTTTTTCTCCCATAGGATGGATTCTGTCTTTCAAACGTAGGTGGCCATTTTTATAAAGCTACACTGTCTCACGAGTAGCCACGTACGTCTCACCTGGTATCTGTGTCTCTGTAGTTCCGTGCCTGTTATCACATCCATACTGAGAGATAAGACAACATCAACTTTAGGTTTTGGTGTCTGGCTCAGCTGAATGTCCCAGTGGTGGCTATCGCGCTGTGATTTTTACCATTTCTTACCCATGAGCATCCTCTGGTCAGTTTCTCTACAGATGTTCTTGGAGGGAAGTGCTGCTGGCAAAGACTTTTTCTTCTCCCCGTATGCTAGTGACCATCATCAAACTGGAGGTTCCTTACAGACAATTAACAGGCGGGACACTTTCATTCCTCCTTATTCATGTGCACGAGCTCAGAGCGTAAGTCTCAGCGAGGGTCAGCCGTGGTCACAGATCCCGGGGGCATAGTCTTCCTCCTCAAGGTTGTACAAACGTGTGACACACTTCTCTGGCAAAGTGTGTTTACATCTAGTTCACCCCCACCTAGAGGCTGGTCCGTAGCCCTAAGGAGCCCCACTTTCTGCTGGAGTTTTCCTGCTAAGTGTCCACTCTAGTCTATCTCTTGGGTTATTATGGAAGACCTAAAACCACCTTTGCCTCACCACATGCAGCCAACAGCAGCCCTGGTCAGGCTGGTTACACCCTGGGCCCCCACTTCCCCTCTTTGCTGGTCTCTCTTTGTCCTTTGCCCTCCTTTCCAGTCAGCCCTGGGATGCATTCGAAATGTATATTGTTGAGAAAAATGTTTTATAGACTGGATATACACAATCATGTCTCTGGCTACAGAGGACATATATATGTGCACATGTTGAATGTTTGTATAAATGTGTACATATGTAGACTATGTCTCCTGCTTTCAGTTCTTTCATGTAGAACGCTGGCTTATCTCGTCTGCCATGATGGGAGACCACAGGAACCATTTTAAGACACCCGGTACTGATTTTAAATCTAAAATTAATAAAGCCACCATAAGTTAGCTGTCTTGACTTATTACACATCAAACACTGTTTTGGAAACGCTCTTTTTAAAAATTAACTTGTTTTGTTTTTCGAGACAGGGTTTCTCTGTATAGCCCTGGCTGTCCTGGAACTCACTTTGTAGACCAGGCTGGCCTCGAACTCAGAAATCCACCTGCCTCTGCCTCCCAAGTGCTGCTGGGCCACCACTGCCCGGCTAAAATAAACTTCTATTATAAAAAACAAACAAACTCACAAATAAGAAACATCACACAATAAATGGATCCAGTCCACAAGTCTGTCTATCCATCTCCGTGAACTTACACGGTGTGGGAGGCTGTGGGACGTCCCACCGGACTCCACAGTTGTATGCATTTATCCACCATCAAACCCAAAAACCCACGACAGGGTTCAAACTAGAGCACAGGGTTCAAACTAGAGCTTTATACCCCTTTCATAACTTAGGTTGATTACCTGCACATACATGGTCCTTCCTTATCCCTTCATTTTTAGCCTCCAAAAACCCACGACAGGGTTCAAACTAGAGCACTGGGTTCAAACTAGAGCTTTATAACCCTTTCATAACTTAGGTTGATTACCTGCACATACATGGTCCTTCCTTATCCCTTCATTTTTAGCCTTTCTTGTTCTTTTAGACCTTGAATTTATACTAAACCTTGCCACGCAACCTTAGAAAGGAAAAAAAAAAGTTGTCTCCTTCATAGGCAGAATCGAGCCAATAATGTATGTACATATGTAAACAAATGTGTATGTGGATGCTGTATATCTATCCTGTTTTTGAACTGTAAAAAAGTAATGAACACTAACTGTTATTTCAGAATTTAAGTAACCTATGCATTGATAGCCACACAGTGGAATACAAAATCAAGATAGAAAACCAGCTTTGCGTGATATCACATACTTTTCTGTCACAGCAAGCATGGTGGCGCATGCCAAGCATCCCACCACCTAGGAGGACAGCTTTAGCTAGATAATGACAACTTGTCTCAAAAGCAAGCGCTGAAGGGACGGCTCCGTGAGTTAAGGTGCTCGCCACGGAGCAGGGTGGGAGGGGAGAACTCATTACTGCAAGTTATCTTCTGGCTTCCATACATGTGCACTAGCAAGTTAATGCCCGCTCGCACACGTGCA
Source organism: Mus musculus (assembly GCF_000001635.26). Taxonomy (NCBI): domain Eukaryota; kingdom Metazoa; phylum Chordata; class Mammalia; order Rodentia; family Muridae; genus Mus; species Mus musculus. The sequence goes on along the minus strand of NC_000069.6, from coordinate 131,150,086 downwards.
CACACATACACACAGTGTATTAAATTTTTACAAAACAGAAGAAAACTCCATCTGTTCCATCAGAGAAGCCACCTAGAACTATTAAGAGGTCAATCACTGATGCTCTGTGTGTTGTGAACTCTCAGAGGCAACGAACTTCACTTCACAATACCCATATACCTGAGCAGGACAGACTGAGCACAGCACATTACATAACTCTTCAGTGAAGGCCCGAGCAGCAGTTGGTTCTCAACATGAAGGTCATGGCCCCTTTGGAGCCACAGGGAAACACAGATATTTACATTACGGTTCACAATAGTAGCAAGGTTCCAGTTATGAAGTAGCAACGAAATAATTTTACGGTTGGGGGTCATCGCAACGCGACACACTGTTAAAGGGTCTCTCTTGGCCTTAGGAAGGTGAAGAACCACTGGTTTGGAGAGTGTAACAGGTCACTCAGATACTTCAACTTTTTCTTAGTGAAACTCAATTTAAAAAAAAAATCACATTCACTGGTACTGATAAAGAACAGAAAAGCTCTCACATCATTTTGAGGAGGGGTTTCCACTTTCACCACCAAATATTTTGGAAGATGTCTTTAGATTTCAGACTTTGTAGATTTTGACATTCTTTTATCTACAAGTAGCATGATCCTAAGACCATGGCCTCCATCGCCAGACACTGCTTTCTAGACAGGCCAGATCTGTGGCACATACTTTAATAAAGCAATGATGACACTAAGCTTGGGGAGACATTGCTCTTGCCCTATTAAATCTCATGTGAGTCGTCCACACAGAGGACTTGGTTCCTCCTGACTGAGAACATGAGAACATCAGCATAGACAAGTGACACTATTTCTCTGTAGAAGTACGCTGAGTTTCCTGGTATTCGTTGCAGTAATCAATTCAATATAATTCAGCCAACAAAATACTAGTATCATTGAAAATGATAGGGTAACAAGTTCTTTGAAACATGTTTCTTCACATGCAATCTTTTTTTTTCCAATGTCCTACCATTGCAAGTAGGATCCTCACAGATCTGTTTTAAAACTCATTGTATAAACTAGAAGATATTTATGTAAGATCAGCAGGTATGTGCCAATTACATGACACATAGTGGTATGTGTAGGGCTTTGAGATCTCGTAGAAAAATAATCTGCTGCATAACATGACATCACCAAATAAAGTTTTTAGGAACATTTTTTAATGGCTTACTAGTAAAATTTTAGGGGCTGGCCCACAAGATAGTTTGTATAAGTGCAATAGGTGGCGGTATAGTTTCTCTCTCATCAGGAACTTGAGGCTACAGTTTATCTGGGAACTTAATGTAATCTATAAAAGATGGTTACTGTAATCTATGTATGAGACAACCTGGAATACATTAAAGTTTATTCAAAAGTCAAAAAGTTACTAACTGTAGCTATGTTAACACTCATCAGATTTTTCATGGCCAAAACTCACAAGCAAGAGCCATGCCTTCCAGTGGAGAACACACAGGCTCTCAGGCTGCATAAGAAGTAGTAGCTACTATTACTGCCTTCCCAGTGAATGATCCTACTGCGTCCAGTGGCCTTAATTAGGTTCAAATATGTGCTTCTGATTCTTCTAAGAACTTAAAGGTCTTTACCTCCTTTTGTTTTTCAATCTGTGCTGAAGCAACAATAGAGAAAATACAAATAGTCCTTCATACTCGGCCTCCTCTAACAAACTGATCACCCTTCACTGGTCAGTGCAATTCATAAATGCAAGTATTTGATATGCACCGGCATGTAAGAAGTCAACTCCAGAGTTGTTCAAATACGGGAAAAAGAGCTATTGTGAGTATGTAGCAGTGTCAGGAAGCCTTTTAGCTGACTGCATCCACCTCACTGAGCGCAGGGTCTCGGGTCCTAAGCAGGACCTAAGCAGTTAGATCACAGTAGGAACTTTTAGGCTGTAACTCAGTGGCAGTTTCTTGTGTGGCCATCACCACAGAGACAAAGCAAAAACCAACTAGTGAAAGAGATGCAGGGTTGCGGTGCAGCACCTGCATTTATTGAAAGGGTAGCCATTATTATCCTCTTGATTGTTATCTTAACACAGTAAGATCACAAAATAGGCAAAGTTGATGCTTATTGGCCAAGAGTAAAAGGACTGACCAGTGAAGGGTGATCAGTTTGTTAGGAGTTTGTTAGGAGTATGAAGGGCTAATTGTATTTCCTCTATTGTTGCTTCAGCACAGATTGAAAAACAAAAGGAGGTAAAGAAACTCACAAAATACCTATCATAAATGGTTGCTATAGCAATCAGACGGATATCATGACATAAAATAAAGGGCATTTCCCAAGTCATGAGCCATTCCCTTCAGAAAAGAAAGCCATGTAAACAAATGCTCAGCAGTCTACTGGATGCCAGTCGGACACTCTCTTCCTAACGCGTGGTGCTGAGCCAGGACCTTCCTTCTGGAGTCTCCCTCCCCTCCACTCTCCTCTCCTCCCACAGCTGCTTCAGGAGATGGAACTGAGCAAATGGAGAAGTTGTTTCTTCGTCCCTGACTTCCTGATGACACTTCTGGACAGTTCCAGATATTTCTACTGTAACATACAGCAGAAAGTCCAGGAGCTAGTCTGTATAAAGCCTGTGTGTCATCTAGTCAACTAACAGAAACCACAGACCCTCCCCCTTCCCAAGAAGCAGTGGCCAGTTGCTTCAGTCTCCTTACCACTGCTGTTCCAAAAAAAACTGCAAGTCCAAAGATAATTGTAATTTTAGGGGAAAAAGAAATCACTAAATCATAGTTTCTCTGAACCCCGAAGTCCTTTGCCATACCTACTAAAGAGCAGTTAGCGGCTCATACTATGTATGGATTGCATGGATTTTTGCATGTTCTACCTGTTTATAAAGTTGTAAAAATAAAAAACACAGTAGTTTACAAATAATAGAACAGGAGAAAACAATCCACGTCAAACATTGCTTCTTTTTAATTCTAGAAAATTCTCCACGAGACTCCCCACTGGAGTGTTCCACTTACCAAAACCAACTAGGCGCCACGTGGCTGTTTCCTTTATTCTAAATTTTCAACAGCAAAGTACTCAATAGTAATAAGATCAGGCCTTATCGTTGAAAGTGTTTGGTAAATGAGACTATGCTTACAGTGTCTGTTAGGCACAGCGGGGTAGACACACAACAAGGCAGTACATCTATCTGTTGACTCACATGGGGGAATTCATGTTAATCAGACTGTGTGTTCCCTGAACTACGTACCTAGCGGACCTGGAGTGCAAATGACAATTGGGAGCGTTGGGTAGCGTTGCTGTTTATAAAACGAACAGCAGTCCATCTTTCATGCCTTCTCTTTCCAGAAGGTACTGAGTTCCAATGATCGCACCTCCAAACTACTCCTTCATAAATACTTCTCTGGGGGAATCTCAGAGTGCGCTAACATAACCCATTAACTTATTCCCTTCAGATTGGGGATATTTGAGAAGCAGGGGGTCAGAATCATTAAGCTTAGAAGAGGAAAGGGCTGGGGAGATGGATCAGTGAATACATTGCTTATTTGCTCTGTAAGATGATGACTGGAGTTTGGAGCCCTCGAACTCGCATAAAAGTTATTAGGTGCAGTGACCTTAGTACTGGGGAGGGCAGAGATAGACAGATTACCTAGAGCTTGCAGTGACTACACACACACACACACACACACACACACACACACACACACACACACACACAGAGAGAGACAGACAGACAGACAGAGAGAGACAGAGACAGAGAGACAGACACAGAGATACAGAGACAGAAAGAGACACAGAGAGAGACAGAAAGAGACACAGAGAGAGACAGAGACACAGCAGGGATTGTTTAGTGAGTGCTCTGTAACAAACAGGTCTTGGGTTTAGGTAGACCTGGAAGGACATTGCAGACACAGGTTCAAGGTTCTGGCTGATGATCTCAATGATCAAACCAGGAAGCAGACAGTTAAGGATTGAAAGCAAAGGAGTTTAGACTAATGCACTGCCCATAACAAGGAGAAATGGGGTGAGGTCTTTGTATCCACAGGATGGGAAATGGAGTCCCATTTGGTACCATTTGGCTGGCATTGTATCTCAATCTAGGCAAGAGAGGGATGCCATTCTAAGTCTGACCCCTCAAATCCAATCTGCACTTCTCACAGCTCAGACTTCCCAACAGCCCTCCGCCTTGGACCAATTATGCTTTTTTCTTTTTCATTCTCTGGTACTTTGAGTGTTGTACTGCATACTGCCCCACCCCCTACACATAGTGGGTAAGGTAACTTAGACCTGTTTTCCAAACTTTCTTTAAGACTCCTTCATGAAGAATACACAATGCTTACTAAATTAGCCTGCACCAGGATGGGCTGGACTGATTAGTAAAACACCATTTCTTTTTTTGTTTTTCTTTTTTCTTTTTTGGTTTTTCGAGACAGGGTTTCTCTGTATAGTCCTGGCTGTCCTGGAACTCACTTTGTAGACCAGGCTGGCCTCGAACTCAGAAATCCGCCTGCCTCTGCCTCCTGAGTGCTGGGACTAAAGGTGTGCGCCACCACGCCTGGCTGTAAACCGAGATTTCTAATCCTTGGCCTACCGAGTTCTTAGAAGGAGCTTCCTAGAGGGCTCCCAGGCACTTGGGGAACACACTCTGAGACCCACAATGAGTAAAACCGGCTTCTGAACCGGCTTTATCAGACTTCCATTTAAACTTTATCATGAGAACATAATCAGGGGAGTCAAGGAGGAAATGTAAAGCAGTGGTGGGCTCCTCCTTGGGGAGGCGTTCTCCACATGAGAGTGCTGGCTTTTGCTCTCAGACTGGGTCCAGGCTTTGGGCTCTGTCTCCAGAGGAACCTTCCTTGGAGCCTTTGCCCCTCCACACTAAATCGTCTTTTAGATTAGTAACAGGGCTGGAAGGGACCCTGAAGGTATAGCTTCCTACACAAAGGCTCTTCCGGTACCATCCTTAAAAGATTCGTAGGACTCCCAACCGTGAATGCTCTGTTCCTGGACACCACCCCCTTGGAAAGTCATCTCATTCTGCTGTCAATGACGTGGAAGAAGTCTTCCTTAAAGATCCTGGTATTTGTCTTGTCAAGATGTCCATCTACCCAGTGCAAGCCCATAACCTCTCACACTGGAAAAAAAGAATCACCTCATCTTATTGTCAAATGTGTCAGGGAAATCTTCCCTACACACATGGGTACTTCTCTGGTCAAGATGTCCATCTACCTAGTGTGGACCTGCAACTTTTAATCACATACCCTCAAGGGCCATTCGTCACATGATTTTAAATCTCAAGTTTAGAAAAGTCACGTGACAAGCATACTTTATAGTATATGTTGCTCTTAGTGGGGCTCTGGGCATTTTTTTTTTTTTTTTTTTGCAGTGGATGTATGGATCCTCACAATTAGTGGAATGAATGTTTGTGTGTGTACACACACACACACACACACACACACACACACACAACTTCAAATTGATGAGCATAGGATTTTTTCCACTAAATTTTAAAATCCTCTATTTCTAGATTCTCTGTCAACTGCAAGGCTACAAACACAGGATGTGTGGCCTGCTACTGCTCTGCTCTCACTGAAAACACTGATACAATTACCTGCTTCTTCACAGGAGGGGTCCTGCACCCAGCTGGGATGGCTGTCACCCTCCTTCCCCTGTACCACCACTGTCCCATTGTCCTGCTAAACTAATCCATTGCAATGAAAGAAAGCTAGGAAACAAAGCATAGCTCCATCCCAGTCCACTTGGTGCCTTTACAGTTCAGAGGTGTAGGAAGCATAAACTTATCTGAATACCTCTAGACAAGTTCGTGAGTCACTTGGTGTGGTTACAAAATAGGAAAAGCGTCTACCTGGCTACCATAATGCGTTAGGCAGCTTGATGATCTATGTGCGTGCATCTCATCTTTACACAGCTCTGTGAAGATGGTGATGGCATCGTTCTTTACAGGAGAAAATTAGGAGCCTGGGCAGTGAAGTTTTTCAAAGTCATACTGTAAGCCAAAGGCAGATCCAGGATTCTGAAGTAGACCTGGGACTCTCCTGCTGAGCTGTCCCCTGTACCTGCTGTCAGCCTGATAGATACACAGTGGCTACAGAGGATATGGATGCCCCACATGACAAGAGGAAGAGAACAACTGACCGTGATCACTTGACCCAAAAAAGACCCAAAATGGCTAAGAACGACTGAGTGACGTGGAGAAGTTTCCCTAAACTTCAGGTCGGATGATGTGATGCTGTGAGGTAATGCGCCCAAACGCCAGCACGGCAAACAAAGAGAAGCTTCTAAAAGCTGTCCAGCTGTCTAAAAGGCCACCACTGCATCTAGGGAACTCCATGAGGGAGGGACACTTGATGCCAGCCTTGCCCTGGAGGGAGTCAGATCTACTTTCAAATGCTCAGGATAGTCAGAATTGAGTCAGCATAGAGGGTGTCACACAAAGAATTGCCAGACCGGCAAAGGGTTTGAGCAACATCAGGGCTTAGAAGACCAAAGTGTGTCCTGTCCAAACAGTGCCAGGCAGCAAAAGACAACATCCTCCAACTCACAGGGAGAGTGGCTTGGAGTGGTTTTAGTGATAGCTCCAAAAATGCAGACCACTCCCCCTGCCACCCCACTCCCACCTGGCTTCCAGGGCTAGAGTCGGCTTCCCACCAGGTGGGGAGTAAGCCTGCTGAGTGACACTTCAATGGCCTGCCAGCAGAAGGGTTTTAGGCAAGTGGAGACTTGTGGGCCTCCTCCAGCCACCTAGTGTAGGTAATTGCTCCGCGCTCCGTGCTCCTTCAGTCCTTCAGGGAATGACCTGCTTGGATTCTCCGATGGTTGTTCCTTCCTCTCCTCCCCCCTCCACTCCTCCTGTCGCCTGGCTCCAAGGAACCTTTACATTTTGGCTCCACTCCCTTCTTGAACCCTGCCCAGATGGGAACATACATCAAACAGTGTAATTAAAAATCCTCGAAGCCAACTTCGTCTTACTCAGCCTAAAAGAAAATCGTTCATGCAGTGGCCAACCTAACTGGTCAAATGAAGACAAACTGGCCTCAGTTTGCCTGGGAGCAACACAAGTGCAGAGAAAGGTTGGGATGTGGTGCAGAAAGAGGCAGGTCCTCCAGGTGCTGGATTTCAGGTAGGAAAAGAAAACTCAGCCGGGTGAACAGGGACAGGGGAAGACTCCATGCAGAAGAACTTTGAGATGATTGTAGTAAAAGTTTTAAGTTATGAATCAGGATTCATCTTTTCTGATACAGAAGCCAACATGTATGTACCATAGAGAAGTCTCATCTATTAAATCTCTATTTGATACTGGATTTGATAAAAGTTCCAATTTACTGAGTAATCCCTACTTTCTCCTTCTACTGAATAAGTCTCCCAAACTTTTACAGATAAGTCCCCTGGCGATTCAGTCAGGCACCCGAAAAGTAGAGCAAAGGAGTGGGGTGAGTGGGTTTCTGGTTTCTGTCCCCCCAAACATCTATGTTCTGCAGAGCATGATGGCAGCTCAAATACTTGTAATGAGACAACATCCACCTCCTCAGATTTCCTTTTCGTAAAACAGAGTTAGGTCCCTTGCTATAGAACAACAATTCCAGATTTGAATGCTCTGCCCACATTAGGGGAGCTGTGCAGCACACATGCTGGGCAGTACGCAGAGGGTGCAGAACACAAGGGGTGCAGTGCACAGGATGTGCCAGGACACATGATGTGCCAGTGTACATGATGAGCCATGCACACGCTGTGCAGTATACACAATGCGCAGTACACATGGTGAGTTCTGGAAGTCAGCCTCTTCTGCATCTTGCAATAACAAGTCCAGTGTCATGGTTTACATGTTGCATACAGGAAACAACTTAATTCTTGGTGTGCAGGAATAATAAAATTTTTTAAATCTAGGATCATTTACCCTCATTAATTTTTCTTTTGCTTAGAAAACATCAGTATTTGTGATTATTTATCAATCATACTAAGTTTGAGAAATTTTAAAAATGATAATGTAACTTGAAAATGCAAGGGCCAAGGAGAGTATTTCCAGTAATTTTTAATCAAGTTATTACAGAGATGTATAGTCATTGAAAACATTGTTACCAGTGAAACTCTAAGTGTCTCTTTGAAATAATGAGTTTTCTGGTACAAGTTTGCTGTGAATATAGGTGCTTAATTTAAGAAAGAAAGAAAGAAAGAAAGAAAGAAAGAAAGAAAGAAGAGAGAAGGAGGGAGGGAGGGAGGGAGGGAGGGAGGGAGGGAGGGAGGGAGGGAGGGAGGGAGGGAGGCTCAGAGAGCTGACAGCAGCAAGAGGGTCCTGGGCAAAGCCAGGCAGCTTCCAGCAAGGGGGGCGGAGTTTTGTGAGACCCACGGGGCGGGGCTTGTGAGGAAGGAGGGGGCGCTGCTTAGGCTAAACTTCAGGTTCAGGATAGATAGGGTTTTATCTCAAAAGACTGAAAATCTGTGACCTCCTTTTCTGTTTGTGACATCTGCCAGCCCTGCTGTACCCTCAGGGTATGTTTTAGACCTTAAACTCCTATTTTACTTGTTATTCAAAAAACCTGAAGACAGCTTTCTTTTTAACTATTGCAATATCTAGTCAACCACACAGGAATACTCTATATTCCCCTCTACACATAATATGCAAAAATATAGTACTTGTGTAATTGAAAACTACTTTCTGCTAAAAAATATATATATAGCTAACTCCCCTTGGGTGTATGAAAAGGCAGGGAGAAAATATAAAGAATGGTTCTGCTTCCCTAAATCCAAATTACTGGACCCTAAGAGTTTAAGACATTTGGAGGTGCACATATGCACCTATGGCCATGAGCCCCTAGGAATACAACCCAAATCTGATCTTTCTTCAGTGGAAATACAGGCTTAGATGGCACATGCCGGACTGCAAGCTTCCGTCCTCAACCCTGGGCTCTACTCTGGAAACAGATCAAATGTGGAAATTCAAATATCAAGCAAACAAAAATAAATGATAGTATATCTCAAACAACAACAACAAAAGAGCCAGTAATGGGGCTGGTGACTATATGTCTGTCTTTGGTTAGATTGTTTGTGAGTGCTTGTTGCTTTTGCGGAGGACTCAGGTTCAGTTCCCAAAACCTAACATGAGTGGCTCACAACACCAGGAACTCTAGTGTTCCAGGGCCCAACTCCCTCCTCTGATCTCTGTGGGCACTGCACACACATGGTGTTCAAACATGGTGCATATAATGGCAGGTGCACATGCCATTGCGCACACACTGAGTCATTTTTTTTTTAACGTAGTAAGTTAGTTATTTTAAAAAGTGTACCTAACAGGGGCTGGGAATATGGCTCAGCAGTTAAGAGCACTGACTGCTCTCCCAGAGGTCCTGAGTTCAATTCCCAGCACCGACATGGTGGCTCACAACCATCTGTAATGTGATCTGGTACCTTCTTCCGGTGTGTCTGAAGACAGCTGCAGTGTACTCATATACATGAAATAAATAAATAAATAAATAAATAAAGTGTATATGACAGAAGCCAAGTCTTTTTAATTGTATGGCAAACAGAACTGTGTTTTTCTTTCAAGACTGGGTTTCTTTGTATAGACCTGGCTGTCCTGGAACTCACTTTGTAGACCAGGCTGGTCTCGAACCCAGAAATCCGCCTGCCTCTGCCTCCCAAGTGCTGGGATTAAAGGCGTACCGCCTGGCAGGACTGTGTTTTTCAACAGCACTAACAGGGCATGCCAGCATCCAAGGCTGTTTTGCATTTCTCTCTCACCTTGATCTACCTGAGTGCTGGCAGTCTGTCTCCAGAGCTTTAAATACTGCATTTACATATGCATGCTTACAGGCACGCATGCGCGCACACGTGTACACAGCTACAGAGGTGACTTGAACTTAGAGAAGGCTTAAGAATAGCAGTTTGGTTGGTACAAGGAGTTGGGTGTTGTGCCTTGAAGACTGCTTTTAGTTAGCAGTCATCAGCGGTGGCTCAGGACCCCTCTGGAGATTATGGAAGCTCTCCACTCTTTTCCCAACCCCTTTGGAGACACCGCTGAATATTTAGGTGGCTGACAGTGTGGGGAATTTGAAGGTGTTTCCAAGCAAGGACAGGAGGGAACTTGCTGCACCCAGAGCAGCAGGCATGCCACCTCGCCTCACTTCCTTCCTTGCGGGTCAACGCGAAGCCACTTACAACAACATCCTGTGGCAGCCTGGAAGGATAACAAGAAGGGATTACTGATAGGAAATGGTAAGAGACTGGCGTGGAAATGCTGGCCGCAGCCAGCCTGAAGGAGAGTCGGAGGACAAAGACCTAAAAATACAGCCTGAGATTGCCCCATCTCAGCTTCCTTTTAAGAAACCAGAAATAATCACACCTCTCTTGTCCAGGCCTAGGGCACACACCGCCCAGCTTCGAGGTTTACTCTAAAGTACAGTCATTAATGCTTTTTTTTTCTCTTTAAGACGTATGGAAATGGCTCTGCCACTGTTCTGCTCATTAACTCCACAGTAGGAAATAAAAGTAGCAGCAGACAGTGTGCACGGTTGTTTTCCATTTGAGTTTATTTAGTTTTCAAAACAGTGAGTCATCTGAGCTATGCAAATGAAAGTTGGGATGGCTTTACTCAAATGATTAACTATAGTTATATATAGAACACCCGTTCCTGAAATAGCAGCCTCCAGCTCTTACCGTGCCAAGATGACTTCCTTTTCTCCTGTAAAACCTGAAACCAAAATCCTGAAGGGCTGTGAGCTCTGCCACTGCTTCCCTGGGCTCCCATGGGGTGGGCAGGACAGTAGCTAAAGTAGTGGATGCAAGGCCAGAGCCTCACCCTGCCGTGCCCATGGTAACTCAGCTCACTGCTCTTCTCCGAGAGAGAAGGATGAGAAAGGAGACTGGGAACCATCTGGGAACCCTCAGGGAGTCAAATAAATGCACTGTGTCTTAGCTAAGGAACTAATAGGTAAAATGGATGCTATTTTAGAAGACTATCCTTAAAATGTGAGCTTTTTTTTTCCTGTCTTGGACTCATCAAAATACAGGTTGGCCCGTGAATTGAAATGCTGGCCAAAATAGCCAGTGACTATTTTCCAGTTATGCCTGATATTAGCCACAAGAAACAGGGCAAGTACAGACATCTTAAGGGGCTTTCCGGCTATTAGAAACCTGGCCACAGAATGCACACGCGGTGTAGAGATTTGCCTAGCATTTCATATAACCCTCAGCTTTCAATAAACACGCACACAAAACACACAGACCCACCACCCTCGATTTATATTCAAAATACCAAGGGATTATCAAAACCTCTAATTCGCCCCTGCAGTCAGTGGCGAGTTTTATACACTGGGTGGAATGTGATCCCCATTCCAAGTTGATTGTATTTAAGATGGGGAAAAGTGACTTTATAGAAGCCGATGCTCCAGGCAGCCTGGGACCAGACTGGATCCAGTTTGAAGAGAACTGTCAACTGACCCTCAAACTTCTTGATAAGATAACAGTCCACTGATGCTGGCTCACAAGAGGCCCACTTCAACTCGGACTTGTCCTCCATGTTTCTCTCCCTAGCCTATCTGCTCGCCTCCTCTTATATCTGCTTTAGCATAGCCTCGCTTTTCTCTTTTATCTTTCCATAACTGCACCCAGGGACCGGAGGGGGATTGATTTTTTTTGTTGTTGTTTTGACTTATTGTTTGAAGATCTGTAACTCAAAGCAGGCTCTCACGCCTCTGATGTCTAAGCTGGAGCCGCATAAAAGGTAAACCCAGGGCCTGGGTATCAAACTGCGCAGCAGCAATACCAAGTTTTATAATCAGCTATCCAGGTTTTCATCTTATTTTTGTGCTGCCCTCCCCCACCCCGACCCTACCCCTGCGCACCTCAGCTAGCTAGCCAAGTGTGAGGTGACTCCCCTGCTTCTGTTAGGTGTCAAGAATGAGTTAAAAATAAAAATAATTAAAAAAAAAACCTCGACGGCTTTGTGTGCCAGGGCTGCGAGATTAAATAGACCTCTACTGAAGGCAAGAAGTTATTTCCTATGTAGAAAATCGGCCTTGTTTTTGTCCACAATGAAAGGAAATTTAGAGGCTTTTCACAAGGTTTGCTTTATGAAAACAAGGGAAGATGGTACAACTGACAAAAAAAAAATCACTTTCCAGAAGATTCATGCCAATGAGCAAGCACTAAGGCCTTTGTGAGACAGATTAGCAGATTCTAAAACACAATGGTATTCTTGAATCAGATGTCTAAAGACTGACCCATGTATTAGGTTAGAAATTGTGCCGGCATAGTACACTCCAAATGAGCCAATACAACCCAAAGTTAAAGTTTCTTTCTTCTCATCTGGCACAATCCTAAATTATTTGGATTATTTTGATCTTTGATCCTGCCGATAGCGAAGTCGCATGCTAGTACACAGACAGAAGCATGCAGATATTCACGGGAGTTTTTAAGGGTCTATTCCCTGAAGTTGTTCAGCTTGCTGAAATATGGTTACATATGCAAACATTATCTCCCAATTGTAACCTCATTTTCTGCTCTGCTGGACAGTGTGACCAGCATTTGTCACTGGGCCTCCCCCGCCCGCCACATCATTCATGTGTCTATAATTGTCATCGAGATGTGGCATGTCAGCGGGACTCCAGTGTTCTCTGCTCCCCGTCCCCGCACAGTCACTCAGGTAACAAACCCGGTAATCTCGCCCTGTTTTCATGATGGTTGAATTACACATAATTGTTTCTGCACAGTGATTGATTTCTGCCTGAATAGAGACCTCTGCCTTTTTTCAATGTGAGCGAGTGGCAGCCAAGTCTCCCCATCTAGGAGGAGGCAGCAGCCTTTGAAGAGATCAAAGCCAAGGCCGCGAGCAGTTGTGCGCCCTGGGAATATGGAAAGCCTTTATGCTCTCAACCCCATTTCCAGCATCATGTTGGACTGCAGCTGCACGGTGTTCTGCCAGCATTCTTAGTGCTTTTAGTATTGACTCTGACATCACGATAGCTGTTCTAAAGTAACAAAAGCTGAAAGATGACTTATTTTCACAACTCCGTAATTGGAACATGCAAAGGTGGGGGTGGGGCGGGAGAGCCAGAATGAAGGGGAGGGAAATACATTTGCTTTTAATTTAAAGCAGCACAAAAGAGAGAGAGAGAGAGAGAGAGAGAGAGAGAGAGAGAGACTGGGGAAAAAATTATATAAGTTTCCACAAATGAAAAACATGCTTTTCATATGGAAAAAACCAGCAGGGGCATTTTATAACTCAGACCACACAAAATGAACTGATGGCTAAATACACACTCTTCCAAGCAGAAAGGGTAAAATGAAGACGAGGGGGTAAGTGGTTCAGATTGGGAGAGGGACCCTGACAGGCAGGCAGGGATGCAAGGTGGAATCCCAGGGCCGGCTCCTCCCCCTAACCTGTTCCCTTTTCAGTCAAGGAGGCATAGCTGGCATCTGCATTCTGAATACATCACGGGCTTCTCTGGGAAACTGCAAACAAACACGTGATCCCTGATTATCAGGAGGAGGACCAAAATCAGAAGTTGTGCCTGGCTCCAGACGCAGAGCTGCTAATCAGTCTGCCAAGACCACGCCTTCCCGTTTGCAATTGGAAGCTTAAATATGCCGAGGAACCTCCTAAGGTCATGGGGACCAAAACACATCAGCACTAATAGTCCACTATTTCTTAAAACAAAATACACCCATTTCTTATCTTTAAAGCATATTGGACTCTATCATAAAGAAGTACATTTTGTATTTAACTCGTTATTACATTTACAATCAACATAGACCAGCAGGTCAAATACTATTGTCTAGTGTTTTATACAGTGCTGTTTGTGTCTGCTAACTGCCACTGTCTAGCAAGACATCCTTTTTTATGTTCCTATTTACTTGTTGAGAATTTCATACAATATATTTTGATCATACTCTCTCCTCTTCCCAACTTCTCTCAGGTCCCCCACCCCATCCCTGTGCTCCTAACTTCTCCTTAAAAAAAAAAAAAAAAAAAAAAAAAAAGGACACCCACCCAAAAAGAACAACATATAGAAAAAAAAAAAAAAAACAGAAACAGAAACACACAGAGTCTAATTCGTCTTGGGCAGTCACAAGACAACTACTGATAACTGCGATTCCAACGTTTAAATTGATGCTTTGGAAAAATACCTACCCTAGTGAACACATCCACCTCAATTCAGGGACTTCGAATATAATGAAATGACAAGACTTTTCTATAAAGAGTGAGAAAGGAGAATCTGGAAGGGGTTTTTGAAATTAACTGCGTTTTGTTCAGTAAAGTCCTGTCTTAGTACTGTGAGTGTTGACAGTAGCCAATGGATCCTTCATGGTTGAACTTTTCCAAGTGTGCTAAGTTCTAAATCTCACTGACACTGGAGAAATGGCTGCGACGGTGCCCGCCCCCTTTCAAGCTGCACAAGACCTCTTAGTTCTGAAAGACCAAGTAATTGACCAACAAAAGCTGCCTTTGTGTGGTAGGATTCGGAAGCAAGAGACCTGCTTGTAAGGTAACCAACTGTAAATTTTCTTTGACAACTTTGCCGGGTTGGTGCCGAGCTGGGAAACCCTTGGTGTGTACTGCCTGCTTAGCTCAGTTGACTAGGTTACAGCTTACGGGGCAATCGTATTTTGTTTTGCTTTAGACTTTAGATTCTAGAGGTCTACACACTGCACAAACCGGGAGACCAAAGGCAACACTAAGCGAGAATCAGAGTATTTTCAAGTCCAGATCTTTTTCTTTTGGAAAAATGAAATCGTTCAATTTGTTATCAGTCAAAATGTTGACAGAATGACCCATTGGTCTTAAATGTTTTTTTTCTCTAGCTGCATCCTCATAATCTTCTTCGACTTTCGGCAACCCAGGACCCCAATCTAACTTCCGGTTATCAGCCCCCAAATCACTTCTTTTATGTATGGTTCTATCTTTAGTAGCCAACATGCAGTAAAGCACCCAACAGAAGGGTCAGTAAGAGCAGCTGGGCTTCTCACAGACACCTGAGGGAAAATGCTATCTGGCTGCTCACAGCCATGCGTTTGCCTTTCCCCTAAGTTCTTCTCTGTGTGCCTAAGACTCTTCAGGGCTCACCTCAGAAAAATCTGCATTTAGGATTTTTGTCACCTCACTGTGGGGCTCAAGCACCATTTCCTCAGCCACCAACCCTTGAGCCGCCACTGAGCTAGGCAGAGACAAAGCAAAAGCACACAGGATCAGTAGCCTCAGTGGCTGTGGGCACTGCACACGCTTAAGATTGCCCCTCAGCAGAAACCGCCATAATTGAGAACGGTGTGTGTGTGTGTGTGTGTGTGTGTGTGTGTGTGTGTGTGTGTGTGTGTGTATGTGTGACAGTTCTGTAATAATGCACAGGAGACTCATTATATAGCATAATCTCTATGCTGGCCTAGTTATTATCCCCTTCAGGAAGGGATATCATCTCTTCAAGGACCTATAAGGTCAGGTCAGGGTGCTGCTCGCCAAGGCGAGGAATGAGAAGGCAGAGCACGCGGGGGGGGGGGGGGGGGAGGGAGGGGGAAGGGCAGCAGGGCATTCTAAGCCCTAGGTCCCTCCAGGTGACCATTTCAATTGCTTCAGACAAACACTGAGTTTTAAAACCTTTAGATAATCAGGTTCTGTGCTTGCCTTTCACAAACCTCTCCGATGCCATTAACCCCTCCCTCTGAAGTCATTCTCCCAACCTAAATTCTAGAAGCAGCTGAAGTCCCGTTTCCTTTGGTTCTTGCTTCAGTGAGGGGCAAGGCTACTCACAGACTCCAGTGATAGAAACAGTCTCTCTGTTTAGAGATCATTTCTCTCCTGCCTGCCTACGCTCTCCAGGGCAAGTGGCAAGCTGCCTTTTAAGGTAGACAGACACCCCTAGGGACAAGGTTCTGTCATCGATGTTGGTGTGAGGAACCAGCTTTACAGATCGCCTCTGGACCCAGCGATGGTGGTGATGTCACCCGTGCATCTGTTGCCATGGCAATCATCATACATCCCCAGTGTCCATTTAGTTTATCTCCCACGTTTACCTGCAACCAGTTACGTCACAGCCTAAATAAAAGGCAGATCCTCTTGAGCTTTGCTCTTTCTCTCTTTTCTCCCTTTGTCTCTGTCGCCCCCTTCCCCCTCCCCCAACAATAAACCAATCTCACATGGGGAGAGATGGGGGAACAGACGAGAAGACAGCAAGAGAGCAAGGAGGGGGCAAACAGCCCCTTTTATAGTGGGTCAGGCCTACCTGGCTATTGCCAGGTAAATATGGGGTGGAGCTTAGACAGAATGCTAACAATCAGGACACACAAGACTAGGTCCAAAATTGAAAACTAAAACCATAGTGTAATCCAGCCATGTCTCCTCTGGGGGGGGGGGGGGGGCTCCTTCCCAATGGATCCAGAGGCAGAGCACAAAGGTATCTGTCTGCACAACTATGGTGTGATTTATAGTGGCTGAAGAAAATGTGGTATGGATTACACACAAAGGAGTACTACTCGGTCATAAAGAATGAAATCGCACCATTTTCAGGAAAACCAGACAAAACCAGAGATCTTTTTAGTAGAGGAAATAAGCCAGACTATGAAGGACAGATAGCACATTTTCTCTTACAAATGGAATCTAGATGTTCCTTTTACAGTCAAGAAAATAGAAGGTTAGATATGTGGAGGGAGGGAGGGAGGGAGGGAGGGAGGGAGGGAGGGAGGGAGGGAGAGTGATCAGGATTAATGTTGGAAGTATATGGTATACATCAATGAAAAATGTCATAATGAGACATCGTTTTATGCATGTAGTGCACACTAATAAGAACTATGTAGGTCTGGGGTTTAAAACAGGATTCTCTAGGCCTAGAAAATAAGAGGCTAGCCCCCGTGGCTCAACCAGCTTATGAGAACCTCCTTGTCAGTGGCTTCATCACCCGCACAGCGCACCTACAGTTTAGTGGTTGAGTCTGAGCTGGAACCAGGAGTACAGGCAGACAGCAGGGTTCCCACACAGCTGCTGGAGAGCAGGGCCATGAGAAGAAAAACTGGAGACACTCTGGGGGTCAGGGTGGGGCGGACTCTCCCATGATGGAATTCAGCTAGACCCCCCCCCCCACCCCCAGGACCAGGACCAGGCAGAGCAGCATATGCCCACAGCAAGCTGGAACCAACAACCCATGTGACCCTAGACAAGCTTCAAAAACTAAAACAACAACAACAACAACAAAACATCAAAGACCAACCAACAGCCAAAGACCTGAGCAGCACTGAACCACTGACCCAACCAGAGGAAGAGCAGTCTCCTGGCGACCATAGTGTGCTGGAAAGTTCCTTCACCAGAGCCAGACACAAAGCACTGGCACTGGCAGAAGTCTTGCACTCAGTGGGTTCTCTGGCCACCCATCTAGAACAGCTTGAAGACAACGAGGCACAGGAAGAGAATGTTGCGATCCCAGCTTTCCATAGGGAACGTAGAAGCTTTATCGAATGTGTAGTATGTAGATTATCACCACCTCCTTCCCCTCATTTGCTTTGCCTCGGATGACCAAGAGTGGGCTGAAGGGGGCGGGGTGGGGGGTCTAGCAGCCCAAGATAAACATCAAGAAAGAGGCAAAGGTGACAGTTCTTCTGATATCAACTCTTTATAGATTTATATTCACACCAAAATCATGGAATTGGCAAGGAGGCAAGAGGAAAAAAAAGGAAATGGTAAGCTTATGGATAATAAGATTTTTTTTTCACTTTCCATCACTAACGTTGCCATAGGTATATACTGTGATCTGATTAAAATAATTAGACAGTTATGTTCTGAGGTGGCAAGAATGTTCTATAACTGACGGTGTTGATGGCTTTGAAACCCTGAGTTTCAATCCCAGCACTTGGGAGGCAGAGGCAAGTGGATTTCTGAGTTCGAGGCCAGTCTGGTGTACAGAATGAGTTCCAGGACAGCCAGGGCTACACAGAGAAACCCTGTCTCGAAAAACCAAAACCAACCAAACAAACAAAAAACAAAAAACAAAGAACAAAAAAACCACCCTGAGTATACTAACACACTCCCCCTCCCCCT
Source organism: Mus musculus (assembly GCF_000001635.26). Taxonomy (NCBI): domain Eukaryota; kingdom Metazoa; phylum Chordata; class Mammalia; order Rodentia; family Muridae; genus Mus; species Mus musculus. The sequence continues at coordinate 131,132,081 of NC_000069.6, read as the reverse complement.
ACCTCAAATGGTGTACTTTGAATGGGTAAAACCTTTGTTGTGTGAGCAACTCAGTAAAAAGTGGACCAATTAAAAAAAAATAAGAAACCTAAAAAATAATCTACTGATCTGACCAATGTAAAGACATCCCTTGTTTTCTTGTTAAAATGAAATAAATCCATTAAATTTAAAAATAAACATAAAGGACAGCTACAAGGGAAAACTCCTGGACATATTCTCCAAGAGTAAAATTATCATGTGGCTCACTCCATCCCAGGGAGCGCCCCCACCCCCCCACCTAACCCCACCCCGGAGAAAGCTAAACACAGGGCAAGGCCCGGGAACCCTGGCACTTGCCTGAGGGGGGCAGGAGAGTGTGCAGGGGTCCTTTTCATCCAGCGGTTAGATGGGACAGGTTAGGTTAGATGGAATCACGTTAGCTTAGATGGGACAGGTTAGGTTAGATGGGACAGGTTAGGTTAGATGGAATCACGTTAGGTTAGATGGAATCACGTTAGCTTAGATGGGACAGGTTAGGTTAGATGGGACAGGTTAGGTTAGATGGAATCACGTTAGGTTAGATGGAATCACGTTAGCTTAGATGGGACAGGTTAGCCTTAGGTTTCTTGCCTGATGTGGTTGCCTGAACTTCTCTCGTAAGACTTGCCACTAATGCAGATGGCCCATTCCCCGCTTCACACACCTCTGCTTGCCGCCTTCCTTCCTTTGAGTTTCCCCTCCAAAGCATAGAAGACCTCCATCTCACAAAACACGGATGAAAACACTACAGATGGGGTTCCTTCTGTGAGCTGGTTTAAATATCGGGTACCCAAGAGTTCTGGGGGCTTTTAAACCAGAAAGCATTCGGGCTGGAATGTGCCTTCCTTAGTTAGTGTAACAGCCCTTTGCTGTGACCCCTTTCCAGATAAGAAAACAGCAAGAAAGAAATGATTCAAGACACACAGTGGGTGCTGGAGAGATGGCTCATCGGTAAGAGCACTGACTGCTCTTCCAGAGGTCCTGAGTTCAATTCCCAGCAACCACATGGTGGCTCACAACCATCTGTAATGGGATCTGATGTCCTCTTCTGGTGTGTCTGAAGACAGAGACAGTGTACTCACATACACAAATAAATCTGGAAGGGAAGGGAAGGGAAGGGAAGGGAAGGGAAGGGAAGGGAAGGGAAGGGAAGGGAAGGGAAGGGAAGGGAAAAATTTAGCCAGGCAGTGGTGGCACACGCCTTTAATCCCAGCACTTGTGAGGCAGAGGCAGGCGGATTTCTGAGTTCGAGGCTAGCATGGTCTATGAAGTGAGTCCAGGACAGCCAGGGCTACACAGAGAAAGAAACCCTGTCTGGAAAAACCAGAGAAGAAAAGAAAAAAAAAAGAAAGAAAGAAAGAAAGAAAGAAAGAAAGAAAGAAAGAAAGAAAGAAAGAAAGAAAGAAAGAAAAGAGAAAGAAAAAGTTTAAAAAGCCTTTGGAATGACTTTCTTAAGCAGCTATTATTTTCCAGTTTCATACTGCATAGACATCACTGAGCTCATCTAAGAACTACTAAAATAACCAACAAGAATGAGAACAGACAGTCCAGATATGCCTGCATGGTGACTTGTCTCTCATCAGCACTGTGGATGCCACAGTTCTTCCACCATTCCTGGGGTGTCTGCTGTTTCCAGAGTCCCAGCCAGGTTAAGAAAGGTCTTCTTTTGAAACACAGAATCCGTACTTACTACAGTTGGATAGATTAGGCCCTCGTGGAGCCTAATTAATTTAAACTTGCATTATTCAACTTTACTCTTAACTTCACACTTATTTAAAATTAATTTTTATTTTATGAATGTTTTGCCTGCGTGTATGTCTGTGTACCATGTGCCTGCCTGGATCTGATCAGGGCATCAGCTCCCCTGAAACTATATTCATAGAGTTGCAAGCTGCTATGTGGTACCAGGAACCAACCTCAGTCCTCTGCAGGGGCAGCAAGTTCTCTTGACCGTTGAGCCATCTCTCCATCTCAACTTCGTATTATTAAACAGTACGGGAGACATAAAATCAAACACCTTCAGACCTCTACCTAGTCTGCATAGACCAAAGCTGGCATTTTATGCCCAGAAGTATTGTGCTTTCTTGGCACGGATCCTGACCAAGTCCAAGTTTTTCTTTCTTTTTTTTTCTTTTCTCCTTTTTAAAAATCAACAGTAACTAAGTTATACCATTTTTTTAAGCAGTTATTTTTCACACATCCCCAACCATCTTTAGGATATCAAACATTTTTTGTATTCGAGAGCAGGCAATGGGAACAAACTGCTTATATGCGCATAGAAGCGACAAGACAAGAGACAGGACAGGCAGCTGTTGCTGGTTGGGATCGAGCGCTGAAGCTGCCTGGCGTGAGGCTCCAGGGAAGTCACAGTAAGGAAGTGACACCCGCTTCCCTCCTGAGGTTCTGAATACTCAGTTCCACAGGGGCCATCAAAACAAACAAACAAACAAACAAACAAACAAACACCAGGAGGGGGTCCCAGTTAACTTGCAGTAATAAACTTGTTCAAAGGCTCCATAAATACCTCTGCGTTATTTTCTTAAGTCATCTTGGGTTAAGATGTGTGTCCTTTAAAATACATATATATATATAACATGTATGGGTGCTTTCCTTGTAAGTAAGCACACATGCCTGGTGCCCAAAGACCAGAAGAGGACATTAGATCTTTTGAAACTGGAGCTATAATGGTTGTGAGGTACCATATGGCTCTGGGAATCCAACCCGGGCTGCCCTCTGGAAGAACAGCATTGCTTGTAACTGCTAAGCTAACTCTCCATCCCCACTCATGTCCTTTCAGTAGTAGTAGCAGCAGCAGCAGCAGCAAATCCCAATCTGCTTTGCTAGTTGAGCCTCAAATTTATTATCTACAAAATCATTTCAACAAGTGACTCAGTCGGGTGTGCTGGTGCACGCCTTTAAAACCAGCACTCGGGAGGCAGAGGCAGGCGGATTTCTGAGTTCGAGGCCAGCCAGGTCTACAAAGTGAGTTCCAGGACAGCCAGGGCTATACAGAGAAACCCTGTCTCGAAAAACTAAAGAAAACAAAACAAAACAAAAACAAGTGACTCAAATATTTTTGACCATACTTCCAATTAATCATGCTGTCCTGGATTCAGGGAAAGAGCGACACACACAGTCAGTTCCACAAGCCTGTGGTAGCAGGCTGCCACATGCCAGGTCCACAGCTGTGTCTCTGCTCCCTGCTGCCTCTCCAGATCCATCCGGTCTGCCCTATGCTGAACTGCGGGCCCCTTGAGGGTCTCCAGGATGGGACTTATCCCACTGCCAAGACAGGGTCTTCGGTGAATACGGGTGAAAAATGGAGGCTCTTAAGTCGCGTAACATTCTTTGGTGCCTGTCCATTCTGCAAGAAAACCTAGCCAACCCCAAGCTGTTGGGTAGATTCAGGTGTTTCCATTTACTGTCCCATCCTACCAAGGTCAAAGGACCTTTCCCAGTCCGGCTCTCCTGAGAGAAGATGTAAAGAGAGAGCCAAATGAAGGACGGGAGGCATTTCTCTTGTTAAGGTCCTGACTGTCTGCACAATATGGTAGACCTCAACTGTGCAACAGTCAAGAAATGGAGAGGCGGCATACATTTTGCACGAAGTAGCTTTGAATCATTTATCCAGAGTACTTGAGGGGATCAGAGGCGGGAACCTGTGCCTAAAACACCGTTATCTCCAGAAGAAGAGGCAGGAAGATTATAAATCTGGGCCCGCCTGGTTACGTACATAAAAAGACCCTGTCTTAACACGAGAACAGAAACGAACAAATAAAACCAGTAATTAATTTACAGTGTTAATAGTTACTAAATCAAGCAAGATAGGAAACAGTAAGCGACACGGACAAAAATAGGTTCTAAATTCATTTTGACATGACTTCATTGAGGCGTTAGCTAAAACTAATCAGATCCCCTCCCTAACAGCCAAGACGGAAGTTAAAAACAGTAGGTGACAGTCAGCACGTACTGCTGAGATATGGGTCTATATTTATTCACATAGGAAAATAAGCACATGGAATTTTGAATAAAAACAAAATGATTAGTAGAGAAGAATTCTATGAGTTCGTGAGTAGCTACGAAGACACAGGTAACTGTTATGTCTGAATGGCAGAAATCTAGGTACTTTTTCTTTATTTTTCTGTTCTGTTACGGGTTTCCCCCTGACTTTATATATACATACGTGTGTGTGTGTGTGTGTGTGTGTGTGTGTGTGTGTCTCATTATATATGTGACAAACAAGGAGGAGGTGGAGGGAGAGCAAAGTGAAGGAAAAGGAGAAGAGGAGGAGAAAATTTCCTTTTGAGAGGAAAAGACTGGTCTTAATAAATAGGTCTTTAAAAAGGTTTCTTCGCTTCTTAAAGCAGCCACTGCTGCAGTGCTTTGGGAACAACCATGGTTCCCATTACTATTAAATTAAATTCTGTTATTTACCTTAATTTTCTGTGATGACATCAGAAAACCCAGCTGTAACTGCTGGAGGTGAAGCACGCCCTACAACACAGTCACTGGCTGTGCAAAAAACAAAACAAAACAAAAACCACTCTTTGCAAGAGTTCTGTGTGTAAAGGCCTGGCTCCTATAGGATTCATTGACCAAAGAATCCGAGCATTGTGAACTGTCCGCACGCACAGCTATTTGATTAACTTGTTTAGTATTAGTACTGGGGGCCAAGTGAACAATTAAGATCTCCTTTAAAATAATATGCAAGCCAGGCTGTGGTGGCGCACGCCTTTAATCCCAGCACTTGGGAGGCAGAGGCAGGCGGATTTCTGAGTTTGAGGCCAGCCTGGTCTACAAAGTGAGTTCCAGGACAGCCAGGGCTACACAGAGAAACCGTGTCTCGGAAAAAAAAAAAACAAAAACCAAAATAAAAAAATAATAATATGCAAAAGAAAAGTGATATGTGAAATAACCAAGCAACAAATGTTCCCCGAGGAATTTTCAAAGCCATACGGGGCAATGACATGGTTATGTGTGGAGTGGATCAGATGATAGTCTTCAAACATTCTTAGCATCTCCTATTTAAGCCATCCCTGAAGGCTAGCCATGTACATTATCCCAAAGCACAGTGGTCATTCTCAGTGCTCAAAGAAGTTTACTGGAAGTCCTCGCAAGGCCCTTCGTGCAGAGCATTAGCTTAAGGGTAGGTGGGGACCTGTCTCCAGAGGCAGACACTTGTCCCCGAAACCAAGCTTTCCCGCTCGCTGAACTGCATCTCTACAGACAACCAAGTAACCTCTCTGTGCCACAGGTCCTTCATGGGAAACATGGGAGCATTATCACAAGCCCCTCAGTTTTGTAGTGGGGATTTGACACAAAGCATGTACAAAGTTCACTCATTAGCCAGCAGTGAACGTCCTAGCCTACCGATTCTACTTCTTGCGTCATCCATGGGCAGTGTGCTTGTTTCTCATGACCACACATAAACAGTCAAAGATCAGGAAGCTTCAGAGGTGAGTGAGGTGACTTTGTGAGGTGTCACTAGCTTATATTTAAGGATGGACCAAAAGGATGCTCATAACACAGATAGATGACTTGGTTCTAGACCTCAGTTTTGTTGCTGTTGTTTTGTTTTGTTTTCTTGACGTAAAATGAAGATATGGGGCTGGAGAGATGGCTCAGTGGTTAAGAGCACTGACTGCTCTTCCGAAGGTCCTGAATTCAAATCCCAGCAACCACATGGTGGCTCACAACCATCCTGAATGAGATCTGACACCCTCTGGTGCATGTGAAGTCAGCTCATATACATAAAATAAATAATTCTTTAAAAAAAAATGAAGACAAGCCGGGCGTGGTGGCGCACGCTTTTAATCCCAGCACTTGGGAGGCAGAGGCAGGTGGATTTCTGACAATGCCTAAGCAAAAGTCATGAATATACGTCCTACAAACCTACTCCACATTATAAAGCCACTATTTAGTTAACGCCCCTCCTCAGCTACAACACTCCCCAACTTCTTCCGTCTCCTCCCCCGGCTTCTTGTCCACCCACACTGTAACAGCTCTCACGGTCACACTTTCCCAGAGCGTCTTGTTTATCATCACACGCCTCCCTGTGAATCATTTCTAATGATAGAGCCGCTGTCCTGAATCTCCTCCAGCATCTCCCGGGTACCAGTGGTGATGAGAGCAAAGGCAGGGATCAGCCAGCAGTGAGAGCTGAGCCTCGGTCCTACTGATAGCTCATCTACGGGCCAGCTGTGGTTTCCCACTTCTTGACTTTCTCTCTGTGCCTCAGTTCCCTCATCCACTGCCGAGGGCAGGTGCTGAGGCCAGCACTGACTTGCCTTGAGGATGACATGGCCTCATGTGGATGGGGTAGAGAGCAGCTCTGGCATGGAGCACATACTCAAAACTGATGGTGTAACGTCAACGTCATGAATATTGTCTCATGGCGTGAAAGTTTCTAAACCCAATCTTAGCTTTATGATTCAGCACAAATCTATACTTTTTTTTTTAAGAGTTCTCGTTTAAATATGGACTGGTATCTGGTATTCGTACCTTTTACTCCTAAAGTTGAAAATTCCTGACCTATTCCATTAAACAAACATCTGGAGAATAACCTGGACCATGGCGTGCAGTATAAAAAAACCTGTGGATAACAAGATTAACACTTGCTCCCTATCCTCAAAGGGATTCACAATAAAAAAAATTAACATAGAGACACCTAACTCATACATCTCAGAGGATAAGAGTGCTTATTGCTTTTGTGGAGGATCTGAGTTCAGTTCCCAGCACCCACTCTGGGTGGCTCACTATTGCCTATAACTTCATTTCTAGGAGGTCCCAACACCTCTGGCCTCTTCAGGTACCAACACACACACACACACACATGCACGTATAACATGTTCCTGTACATACACACACACAAACACATACTAATATTCACATACTTACACACATGCATATACATACCCACACACGTGCACATAACCTCACAGACACTCAAAACATGCACAAGATTTTGAAAAAACCATCTTAAAATGTATGAAGAAACAATGAAGATCCAATAGCATTGCACAGGAGAGCAAGGCCCTCCTAGTTGAAAGGGACACAATCAGATGCTTCATGGAGGTGGCACCTTCTACCCTGGACCTTTAAGTATGGACAAGAAGATGAGCTGGGTATTTCAGGGACACTGGGTCACCAGAACCCAGAGTCAAGGATCTGGAGTAAGGTTTAGGATACGCGCCTGGAAAAGCAGCTGTAGGACCGAGAAGCCAGGGGGTGAGGTCTACAGGGCAGAGGTTCCAGACTGCAAGAAGACTTCCAAATGATGCTGAGCAGTGTGGGGTTTGCTCTGAGGTCATCAGGGCAAGGCACCTTGGGAGAACCCCATGCAATCTGACTGCAGGTACCCACTGCCTGGGCTTCATCAGGACTGAATGGTGAGAACATGAGTTTGTAGACCCGGGGTGTCTGACATTGATTGAAGGGGCCCAAGACTCACTGCCTTAATTTATGAGGGAAGAAAGAGAATCTCGAGGGCTGCACAGGAAGGCCTTTTAGTTAAAATGTTTCTTTTATATTCATTTAAAAACCAAAGCAAAACAACAACAACAACAACAAAAAAAAAACAAAAACAAAAAAACAAAAAAAACCAACAGTTATTTTGAAAAGAAATTTTGAACCAAACCAAGTAGCTTGGCCTGATACAATTTTTTAATCCTTTGATGCAAATGTGACTATTTTTAATGACAATACACAAGCCTTCACCTAAGAAAGATCCTGCCTGTGAAATCTATTCTCTATACCTAAGAAAGGGCCCTGGAGATCTACTGAGCTAGTGTGGGCTCCTTCCCTCCTTAGGTGAGGCTTGACTTTAACATAGCAATCTTAACCCACACCTCTCATGGAACCAGTAAACTAAGGTATGAGGTAGTAGGTTTTTAAAATCTAGCTGCTTTCCACTGTCACTATTAAGTATAAAACAGTGATATGTTAGCCTAAAGCAAAAAAAATATAACTATTAGGCTAAGGATTTTAATATATTCATAAAAATGAGCACACAAACACAGTGAGCAATGTTTGAGGATTTATTCTCTTGATCCTACAGGCATGCTGAATGGTTCGCCGAATGGTGGTAAGTGGGAAATCTTTTTTTTTCTCTTTTTCAATTTTGGTACTTTTGGTTTGCTTTTTTTTTTTCTTCTCCTTTTCTTTTCTCAGATTTTAATCATTTAAATTTAAAGTCTAATACATCTAAGATAAAATAAAGTTACAGCGCCTTTTCCTTTCCTTTCTTTTTTGTAAATCTCTCTGTAGTACTGGTTGGAAGTCAAGTCATTGCCCTTGCTGTGTCTAACGTCAAGCCAAACCGTCATCTCCTACAATGTCTTTTCTATGATCCAAGTCACCGGAGCTAGTCTCCCAGGGCAACGTTAGAAAGTGCCTTATTGCAAGTGACATCAGAGAAACTGGAACTTCCCACACACTGGGTTGTTTTTTTTTTTTTTTTTTTTTTTCCCTCTATACCCAGCTAACCTGTCCCTTCAGCTTGATCTTGTTTTTGGTACCAAGAGAGCTAGAAAGATGCAAGCCAGAAGAAAACGTAATGAGAAAAATGTAGCCTGGCCCTTGTCCTCACATTCTCATGGTCTCAAGTTCCTCTCCACGTAATTTCCCCTGCGACAGGGGAAAGAAATCCAGAATCTAAAGGGTTAAGGGGGAAACCCCTTCTAACTCAAAATATACGCTCTCCCTATGCTGTGCAAGGAAGTACAGGTTATTTGATAACTCCCTATCAAATGTTGAAAGGATAAGAGACGTCAGCAAGAATCTGGACGCCTATTCCCTTGCAACATCTCATTTCCTTAGAGGGGAGAGGGGTGTTAAGGAGAGAAGGGGGCTCTCCCTACATCCAGGAGAGAAAGAAAGGGAGCCGGAAAAAAAACACCACAAAGAGACGTATCACAAAGATTACAACATTTCTAATATCTAAAGATGCCCTGACTGTTAGTGAGAAGCTGTCTAGCTGGGTTTAGAGTAATCGGCAAAGCATGAGTGACATGATTCGAGAAGGCACTTCGGTTCTGGGTGTCTTGGATGGTTTTTGTTTTTATACAGCTGTATTTTCATCTCAAGTATTCTTTGAGGGAGAAAAAAAAAACCCCCAGCACGTTTCTATCCTCTGCATTTGCCCTAGGTTTCAAGGATCCAGAGACAAGAATCTTCCTCCTGAGGCTCCGGTCCCATCCTTTCTATTCTTCCCATGAGCTGGTTTCAGGCATTACTTGAAACAGAACCTTCTACGAGATACGGACTTTCATTGAGCACAGCGGCCGGTCTAATGGCGCCTAACAACAAATAAGAGAATAAAGAAAATACGACATACAAGGCAGGGTTACTTGGCAGATACTTTCAGAGACTACATTTCATAAGAAACTTGGTTTGATAGAAAACGAGCGTACGAGAAGTATAAAAGTAGAGAGAAGGATGTATACAGGCCCTGTTGGCAATTTATTGATTAGGCAAGCTGACTGGGAGCATCTCTTCTGGTCAAGGCTGATGTCACTATCTCAGTCCCAGATGAACTCATGACCAACTCATGATCAACTACCATCATGGCTGACAGTGTTTATGACAAAGCTTAGCAGATTAGAGGATGGAGAGATGGCTGTTCCAGAGGACCCAAGTTCTGTCCCTAGCACCTATAGATCAGGTGGCTCAAAAGCATCTGTGACTACAGTTGCAGGGGACCTGATGCCTCTCGTCTCATGTGTGCACACCTGCATGCAGACACACACACCTACATGTAATAAAAAAATTTTTTTTTTAAGTTTAAAAACTAAAAATCAGATCAGATTTAACGTCTTTTGTTTGGTTCAGAGGCTGACAGCCATTTTTTTCCCAAGTAGGGCATCCCTAGAGGCATCCCTCTCTTCACATCACAGAGCCTCCCCACATCAGCTTCTCCATTCTAGCTTTCTCAGGGTTGCGTAGCAACAACCTCCTCCATTCGCTCATATTGCCATCCTGGGTACTGAGCCCAGGGTCTCGTGCATACTGGACAAGCATCTAGCATGGGCCACTCCCAGCCCTCCTTTCCCTTCTTTTTTTTTGAGACAGGATCTTACAGATTTTTTTTTCCAGGCTGTCCTGAGAAACTTGCAAGTTTCCTGCCTCAACCCCTTGAGTAACTTGGACCACAGGCCTTTGCCTCCAGGCCTGGCTAATCATCTCTACTGAACCAAACTTTATATCATCTCAGTAATTACTTAATGATGGAGATCAAAATGTGATTTCTGCAAAACTGTCACCAGGTGCCGTAGAGGATCACTGGTGGGTAGAAGTCCCAGTCAATGACCAGAACTTCGAGAGACTCATTGCCTGTAGACAGTCCCCCCAAAATTGAAAATGTCTACCTTTAGACTTTCTGTGGTGCATCTTCCCTACCTCTGACAGGAAGTGGGAGAGGCAGCGCAGATTCCTCCTGCTTCCTGGTGCCCCAGAGAGCTTCCCACGGAGACTATCATTGCCTGTGGGGCTTTGGGATGATACACACAGCAAGTTCAGGATTCCAGTGGGCTTAGCCAGAATGGACACTGCACTTCAATGTCGTCTTTGGACTGCACGCTCTTCCCCTATCATTGGCTGATGGTTAGAAACACACACGGCTGACTTGCCAGAGGCTGAGTTAGTGGTCCCCACTTGCTGCACAGCCTCTGATTCAGAGCCCTGGTTCTCCACCCCTATTCATTTCTTCAAGCGTTTGCTGTTGGGCATTAACTCACTTTTTTTTTTTAGCTTTGGGCTCCCAAATTTTACATATTGGATTATTTACATCTTTAAAATGATTTGCAGGGTTATAAGGAAAACTATGATTCCTATATTGTGATTTCATTTCTTAAAAAAAAATAATCACAATAGGACCAGCGTGAGATGGCTTAGCAAGTAGAGGCACTTGCTGTGGCCATCTAATGACTTGAGTTCAAACCCTGGGGTCCACAGTGGAAGGAGAGAACAAGAAACTTCCCAAAGCTGTCCTCTGACCCCTACACACACACCCGTTGTGATGTACACATGCCGGAATTCATTGGTATGCACTTACACATGAATAAAATTAAATTTAAAAAACTGAAGTTGTAGTATTTAAAAAGAAACCATGATTTAATGTATGTACACACACACACACACACACACACACACACACACACACACACACACACCTACCTTGCTCTGCTGACTCAGGCTGGCCTTGGACTCCTAAACTCAAATCTTCCCGCTTCAGCCTTCTAAGCAGCTATGACTACAAGTTGTGACTTCCCACAGCCTGGACCAGCTTGTCGAAGTTGCTTAGATACTGGCTTTAATGAGATCCACTTTTAAATGGATGCCTCCATTGAAAAACCAACCTTCAGTCTCATGACAGCATCTCGTGTGCTATGTACCTGGAAATAACACACGTGTGCTTTTCCTGCTCGCCACAGGCAGCACGCAAATGTTTTATTTTTAATCTCTCAAGTAATTCTCCAAAATCAAAGGGGGCCCGATCTGTAAAATCCTGATCTTACCCAAAATATGTAAATGGAGAACAAAGGAGTCAGGAAGGAGGAAAAGGGGGGCGGGAGTGGGGCTGACTGCCTACAATTTTTAAGTAAATAAATCCAAAATGGGTCTGCCTACAGAATTAGCAGAATTACTTTTAAAATCTCTACATGCGCCGGGCGTGGTGGCACACGCCTTTAATCCCAGCACTCAGGAGGCAGAGGCAGGCAGATTTCTGAGTTCGAGGCCAGCCTGGTCTACAGAGTGAGTTCCAGGACAGCCAGGGCTATACAGAGAAACTCTGTCTCGAAAAACCAAAATCTCTCCATGCATGGGAGAGTCCAGCTCTGCTAAACATTCTAAGGGGTGTGCTGAAGACTGAGCTAGAACAAGGAGGCTGGAGAGAAGAGAGCCAAGCCACGTGGGGGCTGAAGAAACGCTGCCCGTCACGCCTTTAATCCCAGCACTGGGGAAGAAGAGGTAGTTGCATATCTGTGAGTTCGAGGCCATATATAGTAACACCCTGTCTCAACAAAATCAAAACCAGTCAAACGACAGCAAAAGATTTGCTCCCAGTGTGTGGTGGTCTTGAGTTAGTGAGATCACTACATTAGGGGTTACCCTCATGTCCTTCTAAAACAAGCAAACAAAAAAACCTGCCAGGGGCAATTCAAAAGACAACGACCAAGTGAGGGACAGTGAATCAGTACATACGGCATCAAGTCCTGGGATTGAGGCTCCCTGGCACACTACAGTAAGCAGAATCGTTAGAGATTGGAGCTATCTGAGGGGAGGGACGGTGACTGCTCCAAATTCCTGTCAATCATAAGTCTTCCCCTGCTTTGCGGTCGTGTCGTGAGGAAGGACCAGACAGAATGTCCAGGGACTCTGAAGAGGAACTACCCAACCCGTTCTCCTGATAGCCACATGCAAACATTACACGAAATACACTTGAAAAATATATCCTATGCTTGAGGGTAAAGGGGGGAAAGCCCGCATACTTAGCTGGAATGAGAAAATTCAAATGAATTCATCAGGAAGTCAAATCAGGTTGCTCCTTGCAGCACGAAGAGCCTCCCTCCTCAGACTCCTCACCTGAGGCGTGAGCCACAGGCATACAATACCTACCCCTGGGCTACTATCTTTTTATTTACTTATTTATTTTTAACATTTGTTTTCAAAGCCATACAACACTGGCATATGGGTGTTCAGAAGCTTCTTGGAGAGGCAAATCTACCTCAGTCCCTTTGTCCCAGAAGTGAACGGTGACAAAAATCAAGTCGTAGTTGTTTGTAAACTTAATACAAAAGTCAGAGGTGGGAGATCTACTAGACTTCGATCTGTTCACTGGAAACTCAAATGTTTATTCCCTAAAAGAAACATACCAGTCAGCACAATGGAGCTATTCTAAATAACTAAGAGACTGAATAAATAAAAGCCTATTACATTCCGACAGCTATTCCCACTTTAAAAATAACAATTTACAAGGCAGCTAAAACGAGGCCATAGACGTCTTTCCCTCTCCTACCCGCAAGGTCTCTCTGAGGAAGATCATAGAAAACTGGAAAATTCAAGGTTCTCCTGATTCAGAGCTACTGTGGCCCGGGCCCACCAGGCAGCTTCCTGACTCTCCCAGGCCTCAGGAGAGACATGGAAGGCTTCTCTTGTAAGGTGTTAACCATTTGGGCTGCAGGAGGGACAAATGGAAGTTTGACACCCAGGGTGATTAACTACAGGATAATCTTACCCCACGGGGACCTTTCCTATGTTAAAGCAGCTGTGCTCAGAGCTCTTTCCCACCGTGCCAGAACACTGGGCTCCACCACTAAGACTGGGACACAAGGCACTGGGCTTTGGTGTTTGTTGTTGTTGTCTTTATAACTCAGCAATGGCTTTATTTTCAAACATAAGCTTCAGAGGAAGAAAGGTTTGGAAGTATGCTTTTAATAAACTTTCCTGGGGTCCTGGTTCTGAAATATTAGCAGGCTTGCGCATCTCCTCAACCTCTGTGCTTGAAGAACTTACACTGACGCCAAGTAGGTCACCATAGCTGCCTTCTTGTTTATTTGAACTGAAAACTCATATTTAGTTAAGATTCCAGGAGAGACTCGTTCATGAGATACCTGGTATTGATACACTCCCTTAAAGGTTCCAGTTCTAAAAGGAGGTCCCAACTAAAATGTCCTCGCAGAAGGGAAAATGGTGGATGGGCAAAGGCAGTTCTCCTGAGTAGGTACCATGATGTCTGACCTGGCTGAAAACAGGAGCAAGGGCAGATGGTTCTGGGGAGACTTCAGAAGAGGACTCCCTGTGTGTGCCACTTGGCCACAGCTGGAATCTCAGGACAGCAGTTAGTCACAGAAAGGAGAAGGGCCCTGTTGGTGCCTCACCCTCCCACAGATGTTTCTCCCCAGTTCTCACAAGCAGCAGATGCAATAAACCGGAAATTGTTTGTAATGCAAATTCAAGTCACCAGGCTGCTCCTACTTGGGAGACTCAAACACAAATGGTCCACCAGCTCCTGACACCCTCTAAGAAAGTCTACCTTCACTGATGTCAGTGACACAAACAGTCCTGCCAGGGGACAGAAAGAAGGAGGAAGAGAGAAGTGTGGTTAGACCGAAGAAGAGAGGCTGCCTTCCTTCCGGTTAAAGTGTTTTTGATCTCAGAAACATTACAAACAGCTGTTAAATATTAAAAACCAAAGATTGTAACTCACTTCAGTTGGACTCTTTAAAAAAAATTGACATAGCCTTGTGGTTAAAAATGAAAGGCTTCTGGAATTGTGCAAACTGGAGGGTCTCTCAATAAAACATACCTGACACGAATGCATTTTCACATGTACGGGGATTCAGCACAGACAACAGAAGAGAGAGGACAGGTTCTCTGGACAGAGTCTACACCTCGTGACATTTGCTCAGCCCACAAATTGTCCCTAAGCGATGACTGATGACACAGATGTCAACAGTTCAACACATGCATAACAATAAATAATAAATACCTTGCATTCTACTGACATTTCAAAATGGTGCTGAGTTATAAGGTGCATAGGCACGTGTGCATGTGTGTGTGTGCGCGCGCGCACACACACACACACATATATTCGCGCGCGCGCACACACACAAGCACACGCACACCCTAAATATACTAGGCGATCAGGGGAAAAGACTACAGAGACCAAAGCTTAAAGGGGAAATGCTCATTTTTAGTACTTTTTAGGTGCTGTGTATAAATACCAGGAAGATTATGACACTAATTTCCCACATTTCTTCTCTGCCGAGAGACGCATCCGGTCTCCCTGTGGCGTAAACCACCATTCAGTACACACTGTGCTCATGGATAAAACGTAAACGGTTTGGGAAGCGAAGCGATCTTCTGTTACCAGAACTCTAACTTGATTGGAAAAGACTATTTGTTGACCTTTTAGCCTTTCCGTAGAAACCTTCAACTGTTCCTTACCCAGAATGCAGCCCATAAAAACAAACAAACAAACAAAAAAATCTGCACAGCTATTAAAAAAAAATCAGATATATTTCTCTATATGGCTCAACAAGTTCTCTACAAGTTTTAGAACCCAGGAGTGCTTTCAGTGTTTGGGGAGGTGGGGGTTAAACTCTAAACAATAGACTATGATTGCTTTATCAGTTCATCCACAGTTCAGGTAGAAGATCCCTCACACCACACAGGCATTAAATATCATTAAATACTTGAAATGTTTTAAAATAATGGGGGGGGGTTATTCCTTGTAACCAACGTCACAAAAATCTCCAAGATTTGATCCCCATGAGCCCCAGACCAACTGCTTTATGACAGTGAGAAAAGCCATGGTCCCTGCCCGAGTTTAAATATCCACCTGGAATTTGCTGAAAACCTCTCACAGTGAGTCTGCAATCACAAGGCCCACCAACTCAACATGGCGGATCATTGTAACCATCGAGGGCTTGCTCACTCCACTGAGATAACCCCACAAGCTCTCCCTCCACTTGATGGCCAACCATCTCCTGGGCTGCCTCTTTGGTGACCCTCCCAGCTCTCAAACTCTGTCTGCCATAAGGCATCCCTGACACCCTTGCCCCAAAGGGCTTCTGAGGGACTTTTCAGCAACGAGATTCACCCCAATTCACCCCCGAGAAGTCACTCAGGGAGACTCACTCCTCTGTGTTCTCACTGGGCTGGGGTGGTGGAGGCGTGGGACTGGGAACAGGCAACTAATTATGACCGCCCCAGCAGCTTCTCCAAAAGAGGGGGCGGGGAGGGGTACACTGGGTGTGTTCGCCAGTGTGATCACGTGTACACCCTCTACAAGTTATCATCCACTCGTTCTCAAGACACAGGTGCCATCTTACCCCAGTTAAAGAGACATGGCACCAAATACCACACGTGACGTCCGTGATGTTGTACACGCCAGCATAGTGCAGTTGTGCGACACTGCATTTTTTTTCTTACAACTTTAAGTAAATAACGAACGAAAAAGCAACAACTTCAGATATTTCCCCAGTTGACAACAAAGTGAAAATGGCTCCCCTGTGCCTCCCCTTTTAAAACAATAGCTAAGGTAATGAAGCAAGACATTTTCAAAGGCCAAAATAACATTCTGAATGTCTAGATCCAAATGAGCCTCAGCAGCTCTGACTCTAAACAGTTTAGGGCTTTGAAAGCTACCTGGTCCTTAGTTCACGGAAAGACGGAATCCACTTCCCTCCACTCATCAGCACAGAAACACAGAATATATATATATATATTTTATATATATTTTATCATGGCTCCTCCGACTTGGCTCCATTTGATTTCGTAACTCATGAATCTCTACTTCATTCATCTCAGCCTAAATCTAAAAATCCAAACGGGAGACATAAAACCAGCACTGTTCTCAGGCTGCCACTCCACGCACAGCTCTTATGGAACGATGGGATGACTAAGTCTCATGCAAGGATGCCTTGGGCAGTGCGTTTGAGGAAATAAGCATTCTGTTGAAACACAAATTAATTTGCACGTCTGAGAATAATTTTCAACATCAGCATGTTACTCACTGTCCTCGGGATGGGTGGAGAAAGGGACCCATTTGACATGTACGGGTCGCTGTTCATATTGGGCATCATTATGTAGCCAGAGTAACTGGAGTAGGAGGGTCCCTTGTTGTACAGGCCTCCGTCTGGATGCTTTCCTGGGAGAATCCAAAGGACAATCAGAGATGCTGCATCAGCACTGCTTTTACATCACACCGTCTCTCATCAGAAAATCTTCTGCTGCTAAGACAGCCCAGACTTTACGCAAAATATCTGCTTAGAAGATACTGTAACTGGACTACTAGGCTCTATTTTAGAATGACAGTATTGACGCTCCTCAATGGCTTTAACAGCAAACCAGATGCTTTAAAAAACATGTGGTTCAATTTATTTCCACTACTGACTGATGTTTTTACAAAAATAAGTGTTATTCATCTAACCTAATTTGTTCTAATGCTAACAAACTGGACTGAGAAATACAGAAACACAAGGGAACACACACAGAAACTTAAATACTGAAATGTTACTATACAAGGCCATCTACCCCTGGCACACATACACATTTACTATACATTGAAGGGTTCTTCTTTTAGGCAAATTCAAAAATTCCTCCTATGCCTCTGAATTTCTACCAAATAGACTTTTATTGAGGGAGAAAACTGGACCTAGTGTACAGTTAAAACCCAAATTTGTAGTGAATTAACCTTTGGAAATAATAATTTCACCCCTAAATTTACAGTCTATCAATGAAATGTTTCTTACTTTTAATTTACTGCATGCAAGGAACTTACGTACTTTGCATTACTGCATTTATTTTAAAATACCACATGTATTTTAAGATGCTTTCCTGGACTGACTGTATGGACTTTATTTATTTACTTTAACTTATTGTATACAAGTTACTGCATCTGCTTGTTGCCAGAAAGGAAGGCTGATATATGATATAGAGCTTTCCCCTGCCACCTGCTTTACACACTGAATGCACGCACGCTCCATTCTAGACAGGCCAGTTGTTAAGGAATTGCAGGAGACCAGAAATGCCAACTGATTAAGTAAACCCTATGGTGATCCGATTAAACATGGAATAAGCAGAGAGAGAGAGAGAGAGAATGAATAAATGTGTATTTGGGAGTATATGTTTGCATGTATGTTTGGGTGTTTGAACATGTGTGTATATATTTGTATGTTTCTGTGTGAGCATGTGATTTTTTTAAAGTGTTGACAAGAGTCAACAATGAGAGAAGTGCCTACCATCTAATATATGTAGCTTCTAACAGTTTTCTTATTTTACAAGCTAAGTTACTGACTCTGATATATCTGCCTACACACTGCCTTCCTTCACTGCACTGAGAACCCACAGGCAGCAACTTGTAAATGAAAAATACTCTTTAGAAACATCCCTTCTCTAAGCATCTGAAAGCCAATAGAAACCCAAAGGCCCAGACTCATGCAAGGCATGTTTCAAAAGAATGTGGTGTACACCGTGAAAAAGCTTTGAATTTCTGGTCATTCTGTTAAAAACAGTATGTGGGGAAGTCTTGCATATCTGGTTCCACCCTACTCAAACAGAAGTATCAAAAGAAAAGCAGATATTCCCATCAGCCTGTGCCCTGTGGTAAACGTGGGGGAGAGAGAGAATCTGGCTTACCTTCATCAGGGTGTTCTCTGGCCTTGTCGTGGTAGGGCTCCTGAGAGGACGGGGCTTGTCTGACCACCTAATGGCATGAATAGCCACCCACAAAAGAAAGAAGATCACCTTAAGAGTTTGTAACAGATGGGTCTGCTGTTAATTCAAAGGTAAAGATTCAGGTAAAACTCGATTTACTCATTTGGTTAAAATTAAGGACAAACTAGATTTGAGTACTGGAAAATTTTTTTTCCATGTGTATTTTTGAATGATTATTAGGTACTCTGGATCAAAAGTAAGGTGGCAAAAAAATAAGTGAATTTAGAAATGATGTGCTCTGTTCTAACAACCCATCAATGCTTGCAGGGTGCCCAGCTTCTAGGATGGGTAAGCCTCTTCAGCCTTGGTTTACTCTAACAAGACCTGATTAAAAGGTCACCAGAAACAACATTTTGTAATGGAAAATGAGATCTGGAAACGTAAACAAAAGAACTACTTTGCTGAGGTCCTAGGGACATTGCCTGAGAGGAGTCCTAGCTGAAACTGCGTTCACTTACAACTTTCAGGCCGAGTGCTATCAGGCTATCAGAGTAGAACTGGTCTGTGGTTAATGGGAGGGAAAATTGAGAGTCGGGTTATAGACATCTAAAAGGTAGCCCAGTTAATATCGGTTTTGGTAAGCACTCCCGACCCGACTCAACCACGTGCAAATCAGTGGGCTAAGCCTTACATCTTCCGGGGCTCTCTGCTCGCCCCACTTCCACCGCGGAAAGATGAACAGTTCAAACACCCAACCCCGGTAGTTGACAGTCTCCTAAGCATGGCTTTTCTCCTCAGACTACAAAACCGTAGAAATGTGAGGTGGATTGAAATGTGTAAACTACTCCAGTAGAAAGAAAGAGGCTACTCTACAGTCTGGTCAAGAATGAAACAAACAAAAATAAAAAACCACCAGAGTTTAGATGGTATTTCAATCCCTCGTCCGGAGACCCTTTTTACCTGACTTTTAATGCATTCTCGCCCCCTTCCTCTATTTTTTTTTGGGGGGGGGTAGGACTTTGGGACTAGAGAGGGTCCTTATATTTTGGAATCAGCCCCCCAGCCTTCCCAGATGCGTACTCACCCCTGCCATCGGGACAGAGAAGGTAACTCTGAGGTGTTCTTAAAAGCACTCTTTAAACCCAAAATGTCCCCGCCCCCGAAACCACCCTTTCTTTGGGTTGGGGGTGGGGGCAGAAAGTTGCCATTTAAGGAAAAGGCTATACTCTCCAAGTTTCTCTGGAAGGAAAAAACGTTGGGCACATCATTTGGGTATCAGAACTTTTCTACTGGATGCCCCCGTGAGGTTTCCTCAGCTGCTGAGACAGAGTGGCCGCTAAGGTGTGGGCTGTGGGGATCTACGCCCATCCGATGCTCGCGCGCGGCCGGGCTCCCCGCTCCCTCGCGCCGGCACCCACGTGTCTCTATTTACTCTACTCGGGTTACCAGCGCCGTCGCCTTCAGCTGGCCCGGAGATCTGATAAAGCGCGTCCCTCCTCCCTAGCCGCCGCCCGGCTTCCGCCGAGGGCTCGCCTTTCTTCTGCAGAGATCCAGGGCCTGATCCCAACCCAGCCTAACCCCAAATAAACGCTTTTCTTTCCACTTTAAACGCCGGGGTTGCGGGCGGAAGGACTGCGGTATCGGTGCCGTTGGCTGGCTCGGATCGGCTCGCCCACGGCTCCCGGCAGCAGCCTCTCCTGCTGTGGGGACCCGGCCCCGCAACGCCCCCGCAGTTAGGGCGCGCGCCCCGGCTCCACGGCGGTTGGGACGGCCCCTTCTGCGAGGCCCACGCCCGCCTCTCCTTCCTCCCGCCTGG
Source organism: Mus musculus (assembly GCF_000001635.26). NCBI lineage: Eukaryota > Metazoa > Chordata > Mammalia > Rodentia > Muridae > Mus > Mus musculus. Next base: position 131,112,088 of record NC_000069.6, on the reverse strand, counting down.
GGCTTCGCTCCTTGGAGCCCTCGGTGGTTTAACGCACTTCTGTGCACTGTACCGAGAGAGCTAGCGGATGCACTTTGTTTTCCACCCCATGATAGACTTCACAGTTGTGTTTAGACATCCCTGTTTTAATGCACCGCGTCCCTCAGAGCCACCGAAACGTCGGAGGACGAAACCGGTCCGGTATAGGCCAGCGTTTCCTGCCCATTTGCCACCGTTTAGCCATAGAAACACTTGGGATAAATTTCCCTGCCCGCTGCTCACACACGTGCGCACCATGGACTAGGGGCCGTTATTCCCCACCCAGCCCGCGAGGGACCAGGGCTCAATGGCCACCGTGGTCGCGCACCCTGCTTGCTTCCCCTCCGCTTCCCCGGGACCCGCCACGCCTCTCCGGACAGCTGCCCACTCACCTCATGCCCGTTGCTGGCTGGGATGATTTCGGACTCGTTAACCAAAGATGACTTGATGTCGGCTAAGTCGCCCTCCTCTTCGGGATGACTGATCTCGGCGAAGATCTTCTCCTTCTGGGGATCGCCTTCGTCCTTGAAGGGGATCATCTCATCGGTGGCGCAGAGTTCCGGGTCCCCCCCGCCGCCTCCTCCGGAAAGTTGGGGCATCCCGGCGGCTGTGTAATCTCCGCTCCGCTGCGGGAGCACTCCGAGACAGCAAGAAGGGAGGGTCGATGTGAGGTGGGGGAGTTGGAAGACTGAGTGCGGGAGGACTGTGAATGGAAGCCGGGTGGGCAAGCGAGGGGCCCACGGCTGGAGCAGCTGCAGGAGCCTCTGCGATTGCCGCGCTTTCCCACTTAGAAGGACGCCGGCGCCCGGCCCTGGGGCGAAGGGCACCAGACTGCGAGGGCGGCAGCCGCCGGCGCCTCTGAGAGCGTCTACGCCGCTCCGCGTGCACTAGGCTAGGCTGCCAGGGCTGGGTGGCCACCCCACGCCGCACTCGTTGCTGGGGTCTGTGCTTCGAGGACACCGGTTCCGGAGGGGACACGACTTGCCAAAGTGCAAACGAGGGTCCCGTGGTGCGTCACCGTGCAAAACCTCTCCACGGATTCCTCGGATGCTGATTTCGGTGATTTGGGGTTTTGTTTTGTTTTGTTTTTGAGAAGAGGAGAGCTGGGCCAAGAGGCTCCCTTTGCCCCAGCGGAGGTACGAGAAGAATCAGAAAATACCGAAAAGTCCACTTCCTTCAGAGTAAACAATAAAGAGCCACCGGGCTGCAGACGTCCGCGTTAGAGCTTCTTTCCTTCCCTTTCGCTTCGGTTTTCCTTCTGGAGGAGCATTTAATCTGCTGGAGGGGGAGGGGCGGAGGAGGAGGGGAGAAAAAGAGAAGTTTGCCAAGAATAAAGTTTGTGATGATGAGCGCTGGGAATCGGCGGTGGCTGGCACGGCGGAGTCTTGGGGAGTCACAGCAGGAGCTTCGGGCCCAAATGTTCCAGCCCGCAGCTCGGGCCGATACACACACTTACACACACACACACACACACACACACACACACACACTCGAGCCCGATCCCTCTTTGTTCCCGGCTCGAGTTTCTGCCTGGCTCGCCTCTCTCCCCGCCTCCCCTCGGTCAAAGCAAAGAGCTGCCGGTGGCCCCTCGGCTCCTCCGGGCAGACCGGCCGGGGAACACCCGGAGCGTAGCCGCTTGCAAGGCTCCGGGAATGTCCGAATGCCAGGGCCCACGAAAGCGCAGCCCGGTCCCTCCGGTGCGCGCTGCCCCGCAGGTGAGCGGTTGCGCCTTCCCACCGCTTCTCCTCGCCGCGCCTAGCCGGCGCTGCAAAGCTATTCACTTGCGTCGCTTCTCCTCCCCCGCCCCTCCCCCGCCTCCTGCTCTCCTTGGCTGCCTGCTGGAGGGGTGGGGAGGAGGGAGTCTGTTAGGAGGAGGAGGAGATCCAGGTTCTCTCCCCCCCCCCCCAGCCCTAGTTCATTTCCTAGCACCCAAAGGACGAGTCATACTTGGGGGGGGGGGGCGCCGTGGGGGTGCGTATGTGTTTGCGCCCGCCTGTTCATGCCTGGGGGGGGGGGGACGACACCATACAACCTGAAGATAGACTGGGTGCTGTGTGTAACCCAACCCCAAAGAACAGTGTGGCCCACGTGAAAATTGACGAGAAACTACGGGAATGGCTTAACTTCATCATCTGAGCATCTCTTCTTCTCTTGCCGACCCCACCCCACCCCGCCCCCGGCGCCTCACTTCTAGTCCTTTGCCAGTCTTTCTTCAACCTCCTTCCCGCCGCCCACTCTAGCCCCCTCACTCAGGCAAGGGGAGGAAGATGAAAGAGAAAGCCGCTGGCGCTGTGGTCGACACCACATTGATAGATGCTCTGACAGAGGGAATAAGGCGAGAATTAGGGACTAGGGGAAGGAAAAGGAGAAAATGTAACACATTGCTCACCTAACCAGAGAGAAGAGATTCAGCAAAGGCAAACAGAAGAGTTGTGACTCTACTAACCGTGAATCACACACACTTCGGAGACAAGGGCACACCACCCTAGCGAAAATAAAATCTCCAGGCTTACCAGGGGGGAAGGATCAGTAAGAAGGGTGTGGATGAAGACTGAGCCTTAAATATCGCTTCTACGCTATCACATTCATTGTGCCTTTATCACCGAATGAACGTGGGTTTTTGGAGATTCTCGACTCAGCGTGTAGAGACCTCGTAGAAAAAGGAAAATACATCCCAAAAGGAGGGAGAAGAACAACCTAGGAGAGGCAGGCAGCACTGGGCAGTTGCTGACATCCTGGAGACTCCGCTGAAAGGGACCTTTAAAGGATGGATGTAAATACGAATCAAACCTCAAAAATTCTCCGGTTCCCACTGTCTCCTTGGTGCATTTTGGACAGGACTTTTAAGGGCGACGCTTTGTGAAAGTCACTGTGTAAGTGGGGCTTAAGTTTGGAAACACATTGTCTTTTAGCTCTCAACCCCTCCCCTCAAGTCAAATATTCAGGCAAAATCATTAGACCAGTGAGGCAGCCATCTGTAGAACCTGGGAGCAGTAAACAGGAAGAATTGTATCTCCATCTTACTTAAATGGAAAATAAGACTCCAACGAATCGTGTGTTGGTTTCATTACATAAGAACGCTTAGGACAAGAGCTCTCTTTTAAAGGTGAAAGTGTGGGCTATTGGGCATTGTAGACTTTAACAGTTCTTTAAGTCAGCATTTAAAACTTTGCTTACTGATAACTACCAGTTTGGGAGCTGGCTAGGAGGTGGATATATATATATATATATATATATATATATATATATATATATGTTTGAAATATATGTATAGTTTGGTTTGCTGCATAGGACGTGGTTGGTCATATGTAATCTGATAGATTTAGGTACAACAAGGGGCTGGTGAAAGAAGTCAGAATAACAAAAACTTTTCTTTAAAAATTAAATAATTGTCAAGACTATACCTTACAAAAGCCAAAAATGGCATTTTTCCTTCAGGGTACCAGGGAGAATAAAAGGAAGGTTGGGAATAAATCCATTTTTAGAGTGAATCTATGCAGCCTCCAGTGTGATAGGGTGAAGAGCAAAGGGACATAGTTTCAGACGTTTACAGCTCCTGCTAACATAAATTTAACAAAGTCAGAATTCCTCCTCTGAGTGAGCCAATTTGACTGAGCACAAGAACCCTTGGAAGATGCAGCTTCATCAAAGAAGTCGGAGTAGACCGGTCCTTTTCATCAAACCCAGAAGGGGGGAGGGGGCAAGAAGAATAGCCAGAGGGTATTTTTTGAAAGCCAAGAGGAGATTAAATGACGAGTCTACATCTTCCCTGTTTAAGTGTTGCAACTAATTCGAATTCTCATTTTCTCCTTCGCGTTAATTATCTGTACTATGTGAGTCATACGAAGCTCAGCTCTAGGTGTCCCAGAGATTAGGAGCTCGAGATGGGAATTTTTGGAGCAATGACTAGTGAAAATGCTTTATTACAAGGGCTGGAATAAGTGGCTGCATTTGGTACCTTGCTGTAACCCTCTTTGGAAGCATTGGTTCTAACGAAATCTCCAAATGGCCTCGCTCTGCGTGAGTGGTCTCCGCAGTGTGCTGTCTTTAGCAATGTTGCAAACCTTAAACAGGGCTACCCTTAAAACCATGCGCCCACGTGTTTTAAAGATCTGTCCGTAAAGGAGGTTGACATTTCCCTGTGAAGTAGTCTCTCTTAGAATACAAGGAGTCACAGGAGGGGCGAAGTAACCCCAGGAAGTGGTGTCTCTGGACTTCGCCTTCCTGGCAAAAGCATTCCAGCCGCCGGGCAGTCTCTCCTAATTCCTGTGGGGCTGTTATTAGCATAAGCGGCAGCTTCTTCGCTTCTTGAGATTGGGCGAGTGGGATCCTAGGTCTGGGATGTGGTGGGTGCGGCGCAGGAGCAGCCTCGCCGCCCCCTTTCCTCGGATGTAGAGGCAGGTTGTTCATATGAACTCTAGCGAACCACTGGAGGTTGGCTGTAGTAGGTTTGCTCCTTCAGGATGTGGGTTTCAGGGGGGCGTTTTGATGTGATTTAATTCCGACCGTGAAACAATTGCTAAGGGCTGGCTGCGCTGCTGTTGGTTTTTCTCCTCCTGGTGGCTTTGGGTTTAGTTTGGGAGCGAACTTGTTTTATATCAACACTTCCTTTTGCTCAAGGCGCTGTCGCCAGTGCTATGCCTCTGGGGAGTGGGGGTAGGTTGATAGAGTCTTGGGGGCAAGGCGCCCAACCCCAGCCGGAACCCAGGCTGCGGGGAGCAGAGTTAGCCGTTCTGCCCCGCAGAGCCCAGTGCGCTGAGCGGGTGTGGGGGCAGGGAACAGGGGGAGTGACCCACACCCACACAAGAAGACCCTCCCTCCCTTAGAGATTTTGCAGCCACGTGGAGTGCTCTGCAGACAGTCCGGAGAGTCCTTAATTACAGGGATGAGAAGCTCAGTTCTCCTGCACGGCCCTCTCTGTCCCCTAGGTCCTAACATCAGCTCAGGCCCCAGGTCTTCCCTTTGTGTGGCCTAGACGCTCTGCCAGCTGCAACCTAGGTGGGATACCAAAGGAAGGAGGTGGCGGGGCCTACGGAAGAGGATGCTCCGAGAGACAGGCGAGAAAGGACTAGAAAAACGAATTCATGTGATTCCAGGGGCGGAACCGAGACCTCGGTTTTCCATCCCAGCTTCAGCAGGACGCTCAGTCTGTGGGCATCTTCAGTTTAACCGACGTCTCGGAGAAGGGGGACGAGGGAAGTGGCAGTTTGTGTCCCAGGGGCTCTTCCTCCTTAAGAAAAACAAAACCCCAAAGCCCCTTCCTCCAGAGTCAGGAAACTCGTGGGACCGTGAAACCCTCGTTCTCCAATCCGGCGCCTGCAGACGCCCGGTTTCCGCGCGCCCGGCGCCCCTTGGCGTCTGCAGCTCGGCGCGGTAATTTGCGCACGGGATCGGCGGCGCGGTCAGCAGAGTGGACGGCCCTCCTCTCAGGGTGGAGGGAACACTGTCCACTCTGCCCTGTGGGACGTCAACCCCAGGCATGAGTGCCTGCCCCTAACGCCACAGCAGCGCGGACCTGAGGGTGGCTGAGGACAGGCAGTGGTGGGGACCAGGGAATGATTTCAGGGGAACAGAATGAACTAAAAGGGGGTGCAGGGGTTTGGCTCTGCACCGGGAAGCCGAGATCCCGCACCGAAGATCCTGCGTAGCATCAGGACAGAGGGATGCCACACTTGGACTTCGGCTCTGGTATACACGTGCCAGCAGAGGATCCGCTAGTTTAGGGGGCCCGAACATCACATTCTTTTCCTCCCTTTCTCAAAACTTTCCTCCTGTGCCTCAATGTGGCGTGGGCACAGATTTGTGAAAATCACGCCCCCTTGGACCCTCTCCGCCGACTCTCCAGCCCCCTCCGTCCGCCCTGGAGCCGGGACGCACACGGAAGAACCGCCCGCGCACGCCGGTCTCGCCTTTTATCGGCGGAGGGCGGCGCCTGCGCAGGGCCCGGCGCGGCGGCGCGGCCTTTGAAGTCGCGGCGGCTGCGGCTTTCATCCTTTCTTTTTTCCCTCTCAGGCCCCTTTGTGTGACTAAATTTGGCAAGAATATGGATCCCAGCCAGTCTTTCCACGTGTGCTCCCAGCTCCCAGCTGAGAAGGCCAAGGGTTCTCTTCCGGGTAAGGAGACAGGGAGAAAGATCAAAGAGTTTGGGGAGCTGGATCTGAAATGTGAATTGAAAATAAAAATCAAGCCTGGACGCATTCCAGTTTCTAAAGCAAAACCAAACCCTCTGCAGAGGCCATCTCACTATGGCGCCCTTTCTCTCAGCTCCCTCTTTTTTTTTCCTTCTCGAAATCACTCTCAAGCACATGGGATAGAATAATGACAACATAGGGAAGCACTTAGATTCTCCAGATTTTGTTTTGCAGTAATTTTATTAGGGAAAATATCTTGTTCATAATTACCGTTATGTGAGGCTGAATTTCTTTAGCCATAAATATTGTCTTCTTCCAGCCTGCTTCACACTTTCTTCTGCGGCCACGTTTTGTGTATGAGAGAGAGAGCGCTCTGACACAACACGTGTGCGTGCATGCTGTTTGGGCATCCTGCCTTTTAACACACGTTCTTATTAATCCCTGTACACTGTTACAGTACACTGCATATTTCTTTCACAGAAATCAGGTTCAGGAAAACTGATGTTAATACCATTTTTAAACGCTTTCCCTGTTAGTCTTGATGATTTGAAATTATCTTGTTGCTAAGTCTGTCCCCCGTCCCCCCACCCCCATGTTTCATTCACAAGACTCCACAGAAATGTTTGTGTCTGTGGTGAAAAGTCTTTAAGTCTTCTCCGAAGCACTTCTTGAATGATGTTCCCTGCAGAGATAGGGATGCAGGAATGTCCAATAGTGTGATGCAGAAACAGACATCCCTGGTCCAAGACAGGCTCAGCCCCTGCCTCCCTTGCAGTGAGTGGCCATTTAACCTCCATAAGATTCATTTTCTTTGCTAATGGGTGTGCAGTAGTCTACCTGTCTGTGAGATAATACACGTGAAGTTATGCAAAACGCAAGATATTAGGAGGCAAGGTACATATTTAAGGGGGAGAGTCTGTTAATTGCAAAACCACAATTAATTACCCCAGAGTTGGTAGGTGTAGGGACAACGCACACGTGGAGAATGTACTCACAAGTATAGCAGTAAGAACTCAGGCACAAGGCCAGGCGTGGTGGTGCACGCCTTTAATCCCAGCACTCAGGAGGCAAAGGCAGGCGGATTTCTGAGTTCGAGACCAGCCTGGTCTACAATGTGAGTTCCAGGACAGCCAGGCCTTTACAGAGAAACCCTGTCTTGAAAAACCAAAAAAAGGGCTGGAGAGATGGCTCAGCAGGTAAGAGCACTGACTGCTCTTCCGAAGGTCCTGAGTTCAAATCCCAGCAACCACATGGTGGCTCACAACCACTCACAATAAGATCTGATGCCCTCCTCCGGTGTGTCTAAAGACAGCTACAGTGTACTTACATATAATAATAAATAAATCTTAAAAAAAAGAAAGTTACATTAAATTAGAGTAATATTTAAAAAACAAAAAAAAAAGAAAAAAGAAAAAAAGAACTCAGGCACAATGGCAGAGGAAGCCTAAAAGATGTCCAAGAGTTGCTTTGAGGAACTGTAAATCTCACCAGAATCTGTGATTTAGACTAACTATGTTGTCTCAAGCCCAGGCATCCCAGGTTCTAAGTGTGGTGAAGATGGTGGCGAAGACCACTTGTGAAATGGAAAGAGGACCAGCGTAGTTAGGCCAGTAAGCTCACGTGTGATGCTAACTATCAACGGAGCCATCTTCTGGCCTCAGTTTCTCAGTATAAACCTGCAAGGTAGCCTGTGTACAGACTGAGGAATGTGTAGTCAGAATGGGAATGACCAGTGTTCTTTCGGTTTCTTTTGCCCTGGCTGGGGACCTCCAGGCCAAAGGAAACAGAATCCTGAGGTGCTCAGCTTTCTGCTGCCGCCTGCTCCAGCCTCCGGCTTTGAGGAGCCTCCCTTGAAGGCACACACAGCCATGTGGGTTGACAGGCACTTAAGGGGCATCTTCTGTTTGTACCTTTCCCCAAGAGTCATAGATTAAAAGTGGGTACCAGTCCAGGTAGCTGGCCAACAGCAATCTTTCCTTTCATATTTCTACAGACACAAACTTTTTAAAATTTAATCTTGGCCAGAGGAGTGCAAAGCACCAATGGCTCTTGCTTTGTCTTGTTTGAACAGCCAGTCATTAAGGAAACCCTGAGAATATAGAAAGGGGCAACAACAAACCCATGGTCTCTCTTTAAGGAAAGAAACACTGAGGGAGGTGAGATGCCGAAGAGGAATTCCATCGAATTGTACATCTGTCTCCTTAGTGGACACGGTACCCGAGGGGCCTCTTGAATGTTGGTAATGTGTAAGATGGTCAGCCTTACTTTGTATTCTGCAGCGTCCAGGGCTCTGCCGACAGTGGGCAAGCTTCAAATCCCTGGTCTGAAGCCAAAGCCACAGCCTTCTTGCCTCAGGGCAGCAGCAGAACCAACCGAACCCCAGGGAGATGAATGCAGAACCAGGTCATTATTAGTCTCTCCGTCCACCCAGTTACTCCTAGCACACGAGGTGATGGGAGTTTCACCCACGGGGACTGCGGCCTGCCTTTGATGTGTGTGATCTAGACAGTTTAGTGTTCTGAGAAGGTGCCTGACTGACAGACAGGTTCTACATCCAATGCCTGGAAAACCCATCTCCACGGGCACTGCCTTACACGGCAAGGAACAGTTTTTCAGCGTGGGTCTCCTCAAAGTCAGTCAATGATCGAGCCTCCAGTTTTTCATCCTTGTGCTTAATGTGTGCTTGTTTTCATTAGAAACTGGGTAAGTGTCCCAAATTTTCATTTACTTCTCAAGGGAGGGAGTTTGCCTACCTACGTTTGACCTGGAGGAAGCTTTTGTTTTAAAGTGCTTCTGTCCATAAAAGCAGACTCACCAGATGAAATTGTCGTTACTAGTATGTGTGTGTGGGGGGGGGGGGCAGTGAGTGTGTGTTTGTGCAAAATACTGTTTCTAGCTCTTAACTGTGTCTTGCACAGCTACACTTAAAACTTAGAATGATCAATTAGGGCAGAGAATTCAGAAGGCTGAAGCTGCCAATACAAATAGTTTAGACTACAGCACTGTAAATTGGCTCGAGTAAGCATTTATTTGGCAGAATAAATCTAAATGGCCTTATCTGAATTTGACTTAAGAGGTCCTGAAGTCCCACTCTGCCAATTCCAGATCCCAAGCCCACTTCCCTTAGGTTGAATTGGCAGAAAGCAAAGCAGAGAGATTAATTACTCCCCTATCAAGCTAGGCAGTAAAATTCTTACTGCCAGTTCAGATAACTCTCCAGACTCCCAAATGTGTTTTAAGGCTTGACTTAAACAGATAGCGTGGGTCTTTGTTCTTTAGCCTTTAGACTGCTTGACTTTGCAGGATGGGGAGCAAAAAAAAAAAAAAAAAAAAAAAAAAAAATCTGTCCTCTATACAACTTCTACTCCTAGGGCAAACTCTGCCTTGCACACCTGTAGTGGGCACCCCGCTAGTCTTCCGGGCTTCCACTCTGCTGGGTTCCACGCTTGTCCCTCCACGCTTCACAATAAAGCCCTTTGTTTCATGCTCCCCAGTGCTAGGCTTCCCAAGTGTTATGTTAACTAGTTCGTGGATGCCTCTAAATACTGTTGTCCGGAACCACGGGTTCTCCAGCTGTGCAGAGCACGCGTGCACGTCACCAGCTACACGTCTGACCTGCTCCTGCAACCTCTGGGGAGAAGCTTGCAGCTGGGTAGATACTTCAGGCCTTCCTCTCCAGTTTCATCCAGCCTCCTGTTCTGATGACATCTTCGGCCTTGTCTAAAAAAACAGCCACACCAACCTGCCTTCACCCAGATTACAATTCCGGTGACTTTATATTCTTTTATGAGCCGTATCCAGTAGTTCTCAACCTTCCTAATGCTGCAACCCTTAAATACAGTTCCTTCTGCCTCCAGCCATAAAACCACTTGTGTTGCTACTTCAGAACTGTAACTTTGCTAGTGTTATGAATTGTGATGTAAACATCTGTTTTCTGATGGTCTTGGGTGACCCCTGTGGAAGGGAAACAGTGGCCTCATCTCTCTGCTCCCTGTCACTCCCTAGCATCGGTTTTTGCACTCCCTTGTTAGACTTCTCTCCCCTTGGGACATGTGTTTCGTGAGGTGAGCACTTTGCTTTGCTGTGTCTTCAACATCACAGAATATAAAGTTATCCAGCAGTAACTATCCTGACCCTTACCATGAATGGAAATACAACGAAGGGTGCATGTTATTTTAGACTAGAAAAATCTAAAAAACAAAAACCGATTAAATTAATGTTAATAATATAATGTACTTAAATCAAACATCTAAACTTTAATCTATCCCTCTGTTTTCAGGAGAGATTGGTTCTAGAGCCCCCAGGACCTGGTGCTCTACTTAAGAATGATCATGGCTTTGCTGTGTTTACATATAACCTAAAACGAGAGAGGGAGGGAGGGAGGGAGGGAGAGAGAGAGAGAGAGAGAGAGAGAGAGAGAGAGAGAGACGGAGACCAGTACTCTTTTGGTTTTTTTGTTTTGTTTTGTTTTATCTGAGACAGGGTTTCTCTGTGTAGCCCTGGCTGTCCTGGAACTCACTCTGTAGACCAGGCTGGCCTCGAACTCAGAAATCTGCCTGCCTCTGCCTCCCAAGTGCTGGGATTAAAGGCGTGCGCCACCACCGCCCAGCAACACCACTACTCTTAAGTATGAGTATAGCCAAAGGCAGGAACATCTGGGAGAGTCCAGAGTGGACTGAGTCATGGGATGACATGGGGAGGGGAAGGGAGAGGGAAAGAGGGGAATGGAGTGCAGTAGCCAAGGGGCCAAAGGTACAGAAGGGCAGGCACTCACCATGTCTCCATCATAAAGGGAAGAGCCTCTGGGGGAAGGGCAGCCCAGCCCCTGTGCTAGAGAGTTCAGGGTAGAAGGCAGACATGTAGTAGGTAGGACTGAAGGATGCTGGGAGAATCTCCAGGCCAGGTTCGCTTTGAAATATTACATTGGTCCCTCAGCCTTTGTCCGGTTTGAAACTTAACACTATGTTATGTGTTCTCCTATGTTACTTTATCCTTTTTTAAAAAGAAATCTGTGAGCAGATATTCATTGAACAAAGTGATGGGCTTCCTCGTGGCATGTTCTCTGAAGAATATCATAGACTTTTATCATATTCACCCTCATTACCCTCTCCTGTCCACTCCCTAGCACCCACTCACCCCATCCCCACCCCCTGCTACTCCCTTTCCTCTTTCCAAATAGTCTACTTGTCTAGATTCAGTATTTGAAAGAAAGCACACGAAGTTTGTCTTCTTGCCTTATTTAGTATGATTACATCCAGTCCCATCCATTTCCTTGCAAATGACATTAACTGTTCTTGATGATGGCAGAATAAACACATCGTTTATGTGTGCAATATTTTCCTTATCCAGTCATGGGAGAATACCTGGACTGATCCACTGGGATTGGGGCCAGTGATGGAGGCACAGGTGTCCTTGTAGTATGCTGATGGACATTCCTTAGAGTGTATGCCCAAGAGGGCCCGCCATGATGATTTTCAAAGATGTTGGACAAATTTAATTCCCACCAGCAGTATTTAATAATTCATCCATCTTGGCCAGCATTTGTTGCTAGGTTGTTGTTGTTATTGTTTAGATCAATTCTTACTGGGCTGAGATTAAAAAAAATATATATATCTGTATTTTGATTTGCATTCTCCCAATGGCCAAAGATGTTGAACATTTCATCTTTCTTTCCATATATGTATTTGCTATCTGTGCGTTGATTGAAAGCTGCCTGTTCAGTTCACTTGCCTGTTTCCTGACAGGATAATCCAGGATTTGTTTGTTTCATTCTGTTTGTCAAGGTCTGGGGATATTCTCGATATTGACCCCTTGTGAGATGTGTATCTGGCGAAGATTCGCCTTCATTCTGCAGACCATGTCTTCCCTCCGGATCGCCCTTGGCTATGGAGAAGCTACTTAATTTCGTATAATCCCGTTCCTCAGGGCTTGCTATTTAGTCCCCAAGCTGTTAGACTCCTTTACCAAAAGTCCTCGACCACGCCTCAGTCCAGAAGTATCTCTTCTAAGTTTTACTCCAGCAGTTTCTGAATTTGAATTAGGAGCTTTGATCTGGCTGGGCAGGTGTTGGCACACAAATTTAATCCCAGCATTCTGGAAGCAGAGGCAGGCGGATCTCTGTGAGGTTGAGGCCAGCCTGGCCTACAGAGAGAGTTTCATGACAGCCAGGGTTACACAGAGAAACCTCTGTCTTGAAACACCCCCTCTTCCCAAGTCAGAGCTTTCATGTATTTTGAGTTAATTTTTATATGGCATGAGAAATATGGTTTCTCTGTGTAGCCCTTGCTGTCCTGGAACTCACTCTGTAGACCAGGCTGGCCTCGAACTCAGAAATCCACCTGCCTCTGCCTCCCAAGTGCTGGGATTAAAGGCGTGCGCCACCACCGTCCGGCATAACATTCTTTGTTAGGTTTATTCCTAGGTAGTTTGTCTTGAGTTGGACTCCTTTCATGATTTCTTTCTAGTGTGTTTGCTAGCATTTAGAAAAGCTGCCCATTTCTTATACATTGGCTCTATATGCTACTCCCTTGAGGAGAGAGCTCAGCAGAGCTACTCCTGCTCGTGGGGTCTTGAGAGCCTTCTAAGAAGAGAGTGAGGTGGTCTGCTGTGGAAAGCCACATGTGCCGTTGCAGAGTGGCACTGACTACTGCTGGCCACCACGCATAAGTTTGGACAAACAACCAATGTGTACATATGCAGTAAAGTTTTTTGCAAAGACACTGCCTGGCAGGGGCATGATAATGAGGCTTTGGGAATATAACCAATCAGATGTGAGACATGCAAATGAGGTATGATAATGAGGCTCTGTGAGGTACAAAGAGAGAGTAGCCAATCAGATGAGGAACATGCAAATGAGGCTTAGTGCATAACCAATCCGGGTGTGAGACACGCTTCTCCTAGGCCTATATAAGCAGCACCAGTTCTGGGCTCGGGGTCTCTTCGCCTCTGCAATCAAGCTCTCCCAATAAACGTGTGCAGAAGGATCCAGTTGCAGCGTTGCAATCAGAATAATCTGACTTCTTACCATTTCCCTCTGTACTTCCTTTCCTTCCCGTATTGATGTGGCTAAGATGTCAAGCACTATTCTCACCGAGGGGAGAGTGTGTACTCCCTTGCCCCTTCAAGATTTCAGAGGGGCAAATGCTCAGTTTTCCTCATCAGGTATAATGCTGGCCAGAGATTTGTTGGTTATAGCTTTTATTATGTTGAGTGTATCTCTTCTTTTCCCGCTTTCTTTGAGCTTTTATCATTGATGGGATATTGAACTTTACCAAAGGCTTTTTTTCCCTGCATCTATTCGTAGGAGCATGCGATTTCTGGGAAGAAGTGAACTTGGTTGCTCCTGTGCACTTTAAATATCTCGAGATTGTGTAAATAGCTGTTATATTGAATTGATTAGGGAATAATAAAAAGCAAAGCTTTGCATATTCAACGCAGACACAAAATATTTCTACCTGTAATTAGAACCCCAGTATGTTCTTGAATACTGTTGAAATGACTTTGTATTTCATTAGAAGGACAAATACGTTTTTGTGAATAGTAATAATCTTTTTATAGATTTTTGTTTTTGCTTTTGTTTTGAAATGGGGTCTCACTATGTAACCTGACCTGACCTTGAGTTCATGAGTTTCCTGTGTCAACTTCCCACTGGGGTTATAGGAATGTACCATGATGTCCAGCTTTTGTAATAACCGATATAAAGTATTATAATAGATCTGTACCCACAATCTATGTGTAACGAGTGTTTGTGGTTCAGTGTGTTGCTAGATTGGACATTTCTTCCACACTCTAAATAATGAATCTACCATTAAACATGAAGCAGCATAGAACCTGAAGGTGTTCTGTATTTTGTATTCTGGGATAACTTTTTTTTTCTCTGCCCTGTAAAACTGCCAAACTCAGAGCTCTCTGGGTCCCTTGGGATCAAAGTTTCCTCAGGAAATCTATAACATGGGGGCGGGGGGTCTGTTCCCTCTACAGAGTTTATATTCACCTACACTTCCTCCTCTGTGTCTTGGTATGCGTGGGTAAGGTAATACATTTCCTCCGGTCTGTACCTGTAGTTTTCACCAGAAAACCTTCATAAACCATTTCCCCCCATTCAGAGAGATATAAACTCTGAAATAAGAAGGTGAAGGTAAGCAAAAAGAAAAAGGAAAAGCTGGGCGGTGGTGGCACACGCCTTTAATCCCAGCACTATGGAGGCAGAGGCAGGCGGATTTCTGAGTTCGAGGCCAGCCTGGTCTACAGAGTGAGTTCCAGGACAGCCAGGGCTATACAGAGAAACCCTGTCTCGAAAAAAAAAAAGAAAAGAAAAGAAAAGAAAAAAGAAAAAGCAGAAGCATTTCTGGAGAAAAATAGAGAGGCTGGTTTGCCAGTCCTGGTGGCATATACCTAAAATTCAAGCACTCGGAGACGGTGGGAGGAGGATAGTGAGTTGGGGGACAACACAGACACGTCTGGAGAAACAGGAGGAGGAGAAAGAAAAGGGGAGGAGGAGGAAGAAGGAAAGGAGAAAAATCTGCTCCAAAGGCCTTGCTATGCCTTTACAGTAGAAAACTATATGTGTGTTGTCCCTTACTGTGACCTAAAACATGACTTAAAAGGGGCCAGTGAGATGGACCTCTAAGTAAACGTGCTTGCTGTGAAGACAAATCCAACCACCAATACCTGGAACCCACATAAAGACATTTGACACACACACAGTATCCATCACTCTTCTGTTGCTGCGGTAAAACACCAAGGCAACTTATGGAGGAAAGAGTTTGGTTTTGGCCTCTGGTTCCAGAGAGCAGAAACAGCATGGCTGCAGGCAAGAAACAGAACAGCAAGCGGAAAGCTCACATCTTGAACTGCAAGAACAAAACAGAAAGAGCAAATTGGGAGTAGAGAGAGGCCTTAAGAGCTCAAAGCCCACCAGAAGTGACACTTTGCTCAGCAAGGCCATTTCTCCTAAGGATCCCAAACACCATCCTTTACCGTTCAAATACGGGAGCCCAAGTGGGACATTCTCATTGAAACCACCATAGACTAATAATAATAAAACAATATTAAAATAACCTATAGATTCTTTTATAAAAATATAGCTATTGCTTGTCCTGTGAGCATGAGGAAGTGAGTTCAGATCCTCGGCACTCACATAAAAACTGGGCATGAAAAAAAAAAAAAGGTAAAAAGCCGGGCGTGGTGGCACACGCCTTTAATCCCAGCACTCGGGAGGCAGAGGCAGGTGGATTTCTGAGTTCAAGGCCGGCCTGGTCTACAAAGTGAGTTCCAGGACAGCCAGGGCTATACAGAGAAACCCTGTCTCGAAAAACAAAACAAAACAAAACAACAACAAAAAATCTGGGCGCGTTGTTTCGTGTCTCTCACACCAGCGTGGATCAGGTAAGGATAAGCAGTCGTTTGAGGCTTGCTGTCTAATCAGCAAGCTCTAGGTCCCAAGAAAGACTCTTTTTCAAGATTAAAATGGAGAAGTGATTATGGAAGACATCCCTGAAGCCAACCTCTCTGCTTGCTTTGACTAGAGCCCTTTAATTCTGTAATTTCTCATCTCCATTTGAAAAAGCCTGTGGGAGTAAAGTCTGCCTTCCTAGAAAGTATGCTAATCACATATTTTATAGAGAAGACAGAAGTGGAAACTGGGTTTTTTTTGGCTTGGCAGCTGAAGTGTTGAAACACCAGCCAAGTAAATTCAGTGAAATAATACGGATTGTCAAGTGTTCGCAACACGGTAGAGAGAAAAAAAAAAAAAAAAAGCAGTGCATCCAAGATGCCAACAGTTAAAAGAGGTCTCGGCCTTTGCAGACACAAAATTCAGGGAAGGACCCTCTGGGAGCAAGTGATGAGGTGATTTCCAGAGGCGACCGCATCTCAGAGTCTGAAACAGGTCTGGGGGATGCGGAATCAGGGCAATAGAGGGGACCGCTGCGGACCGCCTCCCACCCGAGACTTAGCTGCCCTCGGCTCTAGTCCGCACGTACCGTCCATTAAACACAGCACCGGCCAAACTCTTGTGGCTGCAGCACAGAAATGTACTCCTTAAAAACAAACAGCATTTCCTGATTTTCTCTAATGGTAAATGTTAAAAATGGCAGATGGGAGGTAGTCTTGACCCCGCCCCCAAAATGAAATGTGACGTTCCTCCATCTCCTGCCACCGCCAACGGTCCTCCAGGCCTAAACAATTGGAAAGACAAGCAGTTTAAATATTGACTAGGAGCTCAGGGGCTCACTGCCAAATCATCCGATCAATGTGTATTGTCCAGAATTATCCAGAAGGGGACTGTGGCAGGAACTGAAGCATGTTGAAGGTTAGAAAAAAAATTTAACCAAGTGTCAGAATTTCTTGAGTTACTCTCCTGCGTCCTGAAGACCACCGCATGCTGTCAGGGAAATAAAAACACTGATATAGCCGAGCAGTGGTGGCACATACCTTTAATCCCAGCACTCGAGCACTCGGGAGGCAGAGGCAGGCAGATTTCTGAGTTCGAGGCCAGCCTGGTCTACAGAGTGAGTTCCAGGACAGCAGGGGTTATACAGAGAAACCCTGTCTCGGAACAACAACAACAATAACACACACACACACACACACACACACACACATACACACTGATAAATCAGCGTTAGGGATTTCCTCTATGTGCGGCCTTCAGAGCTGGCTGATACCGTGTCTCGCTCTCTGCCTTTCAATCCACTCCAGCCCCTGCTGGCTCTTCCCTGTGGGCCCCGCAGCAGGTGTGAAATCGCTTGATAAACTGTTTCCACTGGTGTGCTATGAGATTTCTCATAGCTTGACTCCCGGAAATGGAAGGAATTAGAAGTGTTTGGAGAGATGATTTGGTGCCCCAAGAGGTGAACTGGTTAACTGGTTGCCCAAAAGCCACCTGAGAAGCACCGCTGCACGGCAGCTAGAGAGATCAGCAGTTAACGGAGCTGAAAATTAGGATAAAAACTATCGCTTTCGTGCAGCTAGAGAGATCAGCAGTTAACGGAGCTGAAAATTAGGATAAAAACTATCGCTTTCGTGCAAGGACCAATTGGACAGAGATGAACAGTATGTCCTATTACAATCTTAGACATGAAGCAGAAGTAAGAGGTTATATAACTAAGCATTTTCTGTTGTTTCTCTCCTTGTAAACCAAGATGGGTATCTGCTTTCCACAGAGGAGTGATGCTTCATAATTAGCTCCGAAGTCTGGCGATAACGACAGAAATAATCTTTAAATGGGAATCACCGCTATGTTTTATTTATCTATCAGCTACTAAAATTGGAAAAAAAAATACCAAACGTCAAGTGTATTTGTACTTTGGTTACTGTGAACATTTCGCTTACTGTGGATGATTTAGAAAAAAAAAAATAATAACCCTCTATTCTGTTTCACTTGATGCTTTGAGTAAATTACATTTTCTGCCTTTCATATTTGAATACGAGGCTGTTATCTTAGGGTTTCCAGCACCGTGAAAGAAACATTTCATGAAAGTAACTCTACTTCAGCCATAACTTCTCTTCCTACTCCTTTACTTATTTGTTATTATTAAAGGAGAGGAAAAAATATCAATTTCACTGTAGCTTGGGACCAGGAGGCTGTGAATAACACTCTGCCTCATTCTCATTAACCGGGGTGGCTGGCATGGATTTCCTTATAGCTTCTTCCTGTTCGAGATGAAAGAGAAATCCACAATCAAGTGAAGTTGCATTGCAAACATTACAACTAATTTATATAGCTAAAAAGCCAGGATTGCATTCAAATCTGACCGGGAACATGACACAAGATTTAATTTAAAAGGAAAAAGGGAGCAATTTCTCCTTTCATTTTGGTAACTCAATTTACACTGTACCCTGACTTAGTAATTACGTTGCCAGCCCCACCTGGAACACAGGCGGAGGGACTTGACCTCACATCGCTCCATTCTGTTGCTACTGGATTCAAACAGACCGAAGGGCATCGCTCAGGGGCCAAGGATGACTGCAGGCTCCTCCCTCTCTTCCTGTGTTCTGCTGTACAGAGAAAGAAAGGAGAGACTTTACGCATTTACTGCAAGTCCTCTGCTTACCGTGCGGGCCAGCTAAACAGGATCCTAAGCAGCGCATGCGCTGTAGGATGTAGCCAATATCTCATTCGTGTTAAAGTAAAGCAGAGGGCTGGAGAGATGGCTCTGCGGTTGAGAGCACTGACAGCTCTTCCAGAGGTCCTGAGTTCAATTCCCGGGAACCACATGTTGGCTCACAACCATCTGTAATGGGATCTGATGACTTCTTCTGGTGTGTCAGAAGACAGCATACTCATATACATAAAATAAATAAGTAAACCTTGAAGGAAGGAAGGAAGAAAAGCATAAGACTGAGTGGTACAGCATCTGCCGGCATGAACAAGGAGGGAGGGCCAACCTCCAATGTTCCCCACCCCCAAGCTAGCAACATCGGAAAATGTGGTGCTGGTCGGCAGTTCTCTTTAAGGCTTGCCTGAGCTGGGTAGTGAACCCAAGGCCAGGCCAAGCTACTAAGTTAAGAACACTGCTCAAGCTGGGTGGTGGTGGCGCACGCCTTTAATCCCAGCAATTGGGAGGCAGAGGCAGGCGGATTTCTGAGTTGGAGGCCAGCTTGGTCTACAGAGTGAGTTCCAGGACAGCCAGGGTTACACAGAGAAACCCTGTCTGGGGGGAGAGGGGGGAATATATATATATATATATATATATATATATATATATATATATATATATATATTATAATACACACACACACACATATATATATGTATAAATGTGCCGGCTCCTGAAGTCAATCCCCAGCCCCAGCACCTGACTGACTGACTGACTGACTGACTGACTGACTAAGTATCTCGGATAGGATGCTGTACTATGAAAAGAGCAAGCTTCAAAGCAGTCAGTTAAGTGGAGTCTGTTAAATTAGGCTTTATTCCCGCCGCCCCCCCCCCGCCCCCCGCCGCCCAATAACTAGACATTTCTTTAGGTTTCAAGCAGAACAGAAATCAGTGGCAAGAGGAGTGTGACTGTCTCTGATTTTTTTCCTGAGCACAGTCTAAATGCCCTTGAGGCTGACCCTCTCCACTCAGACTTCTGGCCTTGCTGGTCACCTGTGGTCCCAGCATGCAACCTGTCACTAGCATTTGGCAGGGGTGATTATTAAACACTTTCTGTCTTGCCCCTGGGATGCTACAGCTTCGGGGTCCTCCCTGCTCTCTTGGGTCACTGTTCTGTCCCCTTGTTTCTCACCTTCCCCTGTCCCTTCTCTTTCCCACTCATTCCCCTGGTGACTCCATCCACTCTCATGCCTTCTTCATGCTAACAGCTCCTCAAGTTCTCTCCAGAGGGCTCCTTCCTCCCCATTCGAGTGTCCAATAAGTATCTGAAACTTCACGGGTTTAAAAATCCAACTTCTAAGCCACATGCGTAGTAGGACACAAATCTATAATCCTAGCTCTTAGGTTGCTGAGGCTGGCATATGGCCAGTTTCTGGCCAGCCTGGGATGTATAGCAATACCCTATTTCTCTCTCTGTGTCCAAATGCAGCTTCTAGTCTCTCCCTTAGTCAGCTCACACACAGACTTCTCTCTCTCTCTAGAGAAACAGGTCTGTATTCCGTTTGCTTAAGCCAGAAGCCCCACCTCATCTTTTCGTGTCTGTCACGCCCCACACACAATCTGTCAACAAATACTTCATCTATAAGATGTAACAGCTACTTTAAGTTCCCCTCGGCTTCCTTTTGGATTTTACAACCAGCCACCTCACTGATCTCCCGGTTTCCACCTACCCTGCGTGCTTCTTGTTTGAAGAGCTCCTGGGGACCTTTTCCAACCTAGGTCAGTCCAGGGTTCTGCTTCTCGCCCAGTTCTCTAGACGTTTCCCATTTCCCTGGGGCTATCAAGGCTCTGTGTGATCTTCCCTCTTCTCATTCTTCTGCCAGGTCAAGAGGGCTTGTTTGTTGCATCCGCCATTCAGGAATGCCCCTGCATCAGGTCTTCACTCTTTCCATACCCCTCTGTTCTGAGACCCCCACTAGGCTTTCTCCTTAACTTCGTTCAGACCTTGCCAAAGTTCCCTCCCAGTCCTGTCTGCTCACAGGCTTTGGAAGTGACACACCCACCCCTGTCTCTGGTGCTTCTTCTTGCTCTCTGTCCCTTTAATAAGTGCTTTAAATCCAGCACTTATCACCAGCAGGCATCCCGCGTATATATTGTTAATGCACTCATTGGCCATCTCACCCTTTAGACCGCAGTTCCCGGGAGGTCAGAGACTTTTTTGTTGTTGATGTTTTTTCCATCTTTACTGTAAACTCAGGTACCCACAACAGTTAATGAGACATAGTTTGGTGAATAATTATTGACAGAAAGGAGTTCTACAAAAATATGTGTATACAAATATAGTAACAGGACCAAGACACTGTAATCCCTAAAAAAATCCCAACAATAAATCATTCTAATGGCACCAGGGATAGTGTTACTAGAAGGACCACAATGGCCTCTTTTAGAAGGGTAAAGATTCCTTCTAAAGAGTGCCATTGCTACAGGCAACAAAGGAAGAGACCTCCCTGAGAAGAGGGCACCAATTGGTTCTCCAAATCAAAGTGGTCAGCCCTGAAAACACGCATACGAATAACATCATACAGACTGAGAAGCTCATATTAGGAATGGGCGTTTATGTATATGTGCACATATATCCATGCAATAACAGTCAATAAAAAAAGAGGCCATGAATTTGAAAGGAAGCAAGGGTGGGTATATAGATGGGGTGGATTGTGGGGAGAGAAAGGAAGGAGGATATCGTAATTGTTTTATATCTCAAAAATAATGTAAAAAGTACAGTTGGAGGTGCTGGAGAGGTAGCTCAGTAGTTAATGATGTTTGCTGCGTTTCCTGATTTGGGTTCCCAGTACCCACACTGTGTGGGTCACAACTGCCTGTAACTCTAGCTCTAGTGAATCACAAGGCCTCTTCTGGCCTCCTCTGGCACCTGTATACAAGAACACAGACAGGCACACAGACAAACACACATAAATCATTTTTGAAGTCCTAAAAAAAAAATTCTTTTCCTCCTCTTCCTCTTCCTCTTTCTTCTTCGAGACAGGGTTTCTCTGTGCAGCCCTGGCTGTCCTAGAACTTTCTCTGTAAACCAGACTGGTTTCAAACTCAGAGCTCCACTTGCTTCTGCTTCTCCAGGTCTGGGATGAAAGGCGTGGGCCATCACCACCTGACTCCTAGACATTTTTCTTAAGAGATATGAGCATTTAGTCGGGCAGGAAGCCTCAGTAAGTAAAAGTGCTTGCCAAGCGAGCACTCCTGATACCTGTGTTTGCT
This sequence comes from Mus musculus, assembly GCF_000001635.26. Classification (NCBI taxonomy): domain Eukaryota; kingdom Metazoa; phylum Chordata; class Mammalia; order Rodentia; family Muridae; genus Mus; species Mus musculus. Next base: position 131,090,623 of record NC_000069.6, on the reverse strand, counting down.
TCCTGGAGTCCACAGCGGAAGGAGAGCGTTGTCACTCTGGCCCTCACACTTACACATACACAGCACACACACGCATTAATTATTAATAATCAAGTGCAACTATTTTCTCTCTTGTCTGTGTTGTTAATAATGAAGTTATATTTTAATAACTTAGAATCTTTTAGAAAGTCCACTGAAGACTGAAGAGAGAGCTCAGTTGGTAATGTGCCTACCTTGTAAATATAAAAATTCCCCGGTTCAGTCCCTAGAACTCAAGAAAAGTCAATTGTGGCAGCGTGCTCTTATAATCCCAGCACTTAGGGAGAAAGAGAGAGATGGATTCAGGGGCTCTCTGCCTAACCTACTAAAAGATCTCTAAGCCAGGACCTGTAAAGGAAAAAGAAAAGGCAGACTGCACACCGTATTTACAGAATGACTACCCCTGATACACACAGGATCATGCATGCACACACAATAATAAAGAAACACTGTTGAGCAAACCTGTATGATGAGTCTCCTAAGCCCCCAGCCTAGCCTTGAACTTGCTATGTAGCCCATAGCCATCTTCAAACTTTCAGAGCAAAATCCCCTTGCTTTAGACTTCTAGTGCTGGGGTCACAGGCATGTGCCACCACACTAGCTTGATAGGTCTATTCCTTAATGCTATCTTAAAAGGTTGCCTGGTGCTGATGAAGTAAGCCAGGCCTGTGAGGACAGGCTCTATTCCTGCTGAGCCGTGTCAGGCCTCCCAGTGTCTGCAAGGCTCTGGGGTCAGGGAGCGGTAGCTTGGTCTTAAGAAAGATGCTTTTGAGAGCTTTACAGACCCAGCAATAAATTCCTTTGACTTGAATAAGGAGAAAGCCATTTCCTTCTGTCTTCGAGTCTCAGTTTAGCACTAGAGGTAAGTCTCTGTTAGAGCCCTGATCCACATCTCTCCATCTTTGTTAAGTCTGTCAGTGCCTGCTGGCTCTTGGATCTGAGGCCTGCTTTTCTTTTTTCTTTTCTTTTCTTTTCTTTTCTTTTCTTTTCTTTTCTTTTCTTTTCTTTTCTTTTCTTTTCCTTTCCTTTCCTTTCTTTTCTTTTCTTTTCTTTTTTCTTTTCTTTTTTATTAGATGTTTTCTTTATTCACATTTCAAATGTTATCCCCTTTCCAAGTTTCCCCTCCAAAAAAATCCCCCTATCCTCTCCCGCCTCCCCCTGCTGCCCAACCCACCCACTCCTGCTTCTTGGCCCAGGCATTCCCCTATACTGGTGTTTAGAACCTTCACAGGACCATTGTTGTTCCTCCTAGGAGGCTGCAAACCCCTTCAGCTCCTTGGGTACTTTCTCTAGCTCCTTCTTTGGGGACCCTGTGCTCTGTCCAATGGATGACTGTGAGCATCCACTTCTGTATTTGTCAGGCACTGGCAGAACCACTCAGGAGACAGCTATATCAGGCTCCTGTCAGCAAGCTCTTGTTGGTATCTGCAATAGTGTCTGGGTTTGGTGGTTGTTTATAGGATGGATCCCAGGTGGGGCAGTCTCTGGATGGTCATGCCTTCAGTCTTTGCTCCGAACTTTGTCTCTGTAACTCTTTCCATGGGTATTTTGTTCCCCATTCTAAGAAGGATCGAAGTGTCCACACTTTGGTCTTCCTTCTTCTTGAGTGTCCACACTTTGGTCTTCCTTCTTCTTGAGTTTCATGTGTTTTGCAAATTGTAACTTGTATCTTGTAACTATGTCCAATTCCTCAGAAAATTAGACATAGTTCTACAGGAAGATCCAGCAATACCTCTCCTGGGCATGTACCCAGAAGATGCTCCAACTGGTAATAAGGACACATGCTTCACATAGCAGCCTTATTTATAAGCAAGAAAGAACCCAGATGTCCCTCATCAGAGAAATGGATACAGAAAATGTGGTACATTTACACAATGGAGTACTACTCAGCTATTAAAAACAATGAATTTATGAAATTCTTAGACAAATGAATGGATCTGGAGGATTTGATCCTAAGTGAGGTAACACAATCACAAAAGAACACACATGATACACCCTTACTGATAAGTGGTTATTAGCCCAGAAGTTCAGAATACCTGAGGCCTGCTTTTCTAAGGCAAGGGAGCCCAGGAGTTAGTTTCAGAGTTGAACCTTCAGCTTATGGCTGACAGCAGTTAGCACACCTTGCTCTTTGGCCCTCTATGTAGGCTGACTCTGGGCTGTGTTTGATATTGGCTCCATGAGAGTCTCTACAGCAATCTCTCTTGCTGTCCAGAGGGATAGCTGGCGTTTCGATCACCCACATCTTGTCTTTCCCTGCCTCTCTTCTCAGATCCCTTATTCCATTACTGAGTAACTACTAGCACAAGTGTGCTTATCTCGGAGTTTAGGCCTGGAGAGATCCCACCTAAGCAGTACCTGGGACTCTAACTCCTCCAACTGCTTCTTCATATTTGCCTCCACCAGGCCAGCGGTATCCAGTCCCCGCACTACCTGGCTAGAACTACAGCTCTTTTCCCCTCACCATATCTACTTAGTAGCCTTCCTTTTATTATAACTTTCTATGTACTAGTGTGTTTAAAAACGGAATTGACTTAAACAAAGCATTTGTTAAATAGCAGAGCTGGTGGTGAAAGGGTTTGGCAAAAATTAACTAACTAACTAACTAACTAACTAACTAACTAACTAACTAACACCGAATCAGTGGTGTGCATCTGGGGAGCCTGCTGCCAACTCATTCTGAGTTGACGCTGCTGTATCCTGGGAGTTTCGGGTGTGTGCGTGAGGGGTGGCATTTCCACACCATGTTACACGTGCTGTCTTTTCCAAATTCGGGCAGCAATAGTGGCACTGCATTTTTATTTTATGCCACATCCTCATGCAGCTGATATCCCCCTCACGAGCTTAAGTTCTTGAGCATGTTGAGTTAGTGTTTTGTGTGCTTTCCGAAGTTCCCTCTTGAAACAGTGAGTGTGTACTTTCTTTCTCAGTCATCCCACTCTTTTCCAGGAGAAGGACAAAATACCAATCACCCATATCCTCCTGTCCATCCAAATATCCCCCTGTCCGTCCAAAATAATTACAGTGCCACCGTGTTATGTCTCCTTCCAGTTTTGACATAATAATGTACATATTATTATTATACATAAATCATAAATACAAACGACACATGAAGCTCAGTCTGGGGTAGCTCTCGATTTGATGGCAACCTCCAGCAAAGCCTCTTTCCTTTGAGTAAGCCTCCCTGTCACCAGCACGGTGTCTAAGACATTTGCCCTTCTGTGTGTCCTCTGTCTGTCTGTCCATCCAGCCCTATTCCATCGTCAGGTTACTCTTCCATCATGCCCGGAAGCGTCTTAGTCCTGCTCACTTCTCTCCTCCTCATCTTCTTTAAGCGACATCTCTCTCCTCAGCTCTAGACTCTGGAAATCCTGTCCAGGCCAAGATTGTGTTCACAATTCCCTGCCAGAAATTTCTCACCAGCCAATGGTACTCTAAGACTGGGCACTGTGTGTGTGTGTGTGTATGTATGTATGTGTGTGTGCACACACGCACGTGCGAGCACCTGGGTATGCTCACGTTTTTTGTGTGTGTGAGATCTGATGAATACCAACTATGGAGGACAGTCTGAATGATGCTAAGGAGAAGTAGTTATATAGTGGGGAAAGTAAGGCCTAGTTACTTCTTGCTGGGGAACAAGGGTCGGGGCACAGTAGCAGTTTTGTGAGTTCCCGAAAAGTGTGAGATTCGGTGTACTTGACTCAAAAAGTTTACTGGAAGCATGCGTGGAACCACCTGAGGGCTACAGAGCTACAGAGAGTGTAAGACCTGGGTTTTCCTGGGAGAAGTTCACATTCTAGCTGAAGGAAGCAAACACACACACACACACACACACACACACACACACACCAGGGAGTCTTGTGCGTAAGATTCGGTTACTTTTCTCTCTCTCTCTCTCTGTGTGTGTGTGTGTGTGTGTGTGTGTGTGTGTGTGTGAGACCAGAGCGTCAGAGTAGACCACTTATAAGGAAAAATGGTTTATTTTGCTCCCAGTTTCAGGGGGCCCCCATCTACCTTCTTTGGCTCCATTGATTCTGGACCTATGGTAAACCAGAAGATCATGGTGGATGGACCATGTAGAAGAGGAGATTGTCTAGGTATGACCCCTAAGTACGGCCCTTCCTGTGACCTCTTACTTGCACCTGGGACCCCACATCCCAGAAACCTCCCAGATAGCACCCCTGATGCCTATAGAGGCCCAGGCCGTCCCACCATCCTTGAATCCCCCCTGAAGTGGACACTTCTTTCTCATACTCAAGACTAAACTGAATTGTAGCTTCTAAGAGCAGGTGACCATCGGTGACAGCACTTTGATTCAAACTCAGGTCTGTTGGGTACCACATGTGTTCCAATCCCAATTCTCCTGCCACCCCAGGGGTGAAGTGTGCCCCACACACGTGCGGCGCTCAGCACGTCCGCACTGCCAGCGGGTAGAGATAAACGGAGACCAAATTTGGTCAGGTTGCTGTGGGGAAGTGGACGGCTTCCTGTTGCCAAATCCTGTTCAGGATTTGGGCCACACAGTGCTTTGATCTAAAAATTTAAGTAGACAAAGAATGAATATTTATTGTTTTTATGATCATTGTTTTATATAAAACAAATTTGGGGGAGTGGGAAGGAATAAATATTTGGGACAGCAAGCATTTAAATGCCAGCGGTTAATTTACTTGGCTACCTTGATTTACAATGGTAACATTTGGGTGGGGAGTTAAAAAGAAGGAGCACTCTTTTGTTCTTGTTTTATTTAGAATTTCTAAAGTCTAAAGGAATGTTTTTATAGCAAGTACACACAGTAATGGGAGAGGGAAAAAAAGAAAAAAGAAAAAGAAAAGAAAAAGAAAAAGTCACCAAGGACTTAGACACCGTTATGGAAGCTTAGGCTTTGGGTATGAAATGAGCAAAGGCTAATTTAGCAAATTCCTTTTTAACCTTTTTTTTTTTTTCTAATTTTCTTTTCTTCTTAAAATAATTTCCATATACAAATTTATCATTACAAGGAAAAACAGGGTGGAAAGAGAAGCTCGAAAGGACGGGAGGTGGGGGCTGGTAGAAGGGAGTTAGCTTTAGGTGACATCACTAGAAAGGGATGACTGTGGGTGGCTTGGGGGCAGCAGAGATGGTAGGTGACCCACTCTCTGGAGGGCCGCGGAAGGATGACTCAGAACGTTCAACTAATGCAGCCGGCGGCTCAGCCCTTTGCCTGGAGATCTGGCGGAATGACTAAGCAGTTACCAGTTTCCAAGTCTTAGGAACCTAAAACCCCCCAAATCACATTTAGAGCTGATACGAGGTTGAGCAGGGGTCATGAGGGAGGGAAATCATCTGATAGGCTTAGAGGGTCAGAGCCCGGCTCTCGAAGTCTCAGACGTACCTCTCGCCGCTATCAGATGTTATTTTCGGGGAAGATTTCACCCACACTAAAAATCGTCCTGCAATTTCACCACGCTCCAAGCCATTGCCACACACGCGTTCAAAGGAAAAAACGAAACAGCAAAAACAGCCTGTGTTTCCTAGGGTCCACCGTTTCATTTCCAATTTGATTTTCCTTATAGCTTATTTGGTTTACATCATTATCCCAGGCGGAGTGGCGTAGCTATGGTAATGCTTATAGAATCTGTGTGTCCCGCCCAGGGCGGCCCGGCTATGGAGCTGTGGGTCAGCACCCGCGCTCCAGCAAGGACGAAGATGACATCAAAGAACCTGAAGACAGAGCACATTTACTTTTCTGATCCAAATTACTTTGTTTGGAAAACAGTAAACACAATTACCTTAACAACAGAGCTGGGAGGCTTTGGGGGTTTAACACAATGTTTTCCTAGCGGGCGGGCGGAGACTGCCTAGGATCACAGCTAAGGGCCTACAGACCCAGGTGGCTCTATTTGTTTTCAAGTCTTTCTCCTCCCAGAAATGAGTTTGGGTAGCTTTTGATCGAGTTCCTTAAAATTAACGTTGTTTAGTTTCTTCATTTCAAATGAAATTAAAGTTCATTTCTCTGTATAAATAAGACCAAATTCTCACTGAGTCTCATTCTGTATCTTTTTCCCCAGGAAGTATCCCTAAACAGGTTTTATATCCAATTATAAACACATAACACGAACACACACAGAGGCATATACAGACATACACACAGACACACACAGACACCCAAAGGAACACACACACATAGACACACACACATAGAGCACAGACATATTCACACACATACATTTTTGCATTTATGGGTATGTATGTGTATTTTTCTGTGCGTATGCACACACACACACACACACACACACACAAAAGGGCATTGGATCCCCTGGGGCTGTAGCAACTTTCTTAATAGCTGAGCCACCACTCCAACCTCTATTGTTTGCCTTTCTGTTTTAAATGTAGTCTAGAGCTGCCTTTCACTGCCGGTCAGTATGGAGCCACTGTGTTCTGTGTGTTTGTAGCACTGTCCCCTACTTTATGTCACCTACCTTCTTAGCAGATGCTTGGGTAATTTTTACAGTTTTGCTCTCACCAAGAATGTGACAATTAATATTCTGTTTGCATGACTTTATGATTATGAGAATGTGCTTGAAGGGTGAATAATGTTTAAACTACTCCGTCGTCTGGGAGGAGCATGGGTATGGGAGGAGCACCGGTATGGGAGGAGCATTGCATGGGAGGAGAATGTGATGGGAGGAGAATATGCTGGGAGGAGCATTGTGTGGGAGGAGAATGTGATGGGAGGAGCATGCGTGTGGGGAGGAGTATGCGTGTGGGAGGAGCTGGTGTATTCTGGGTTGAAGTGACATCTCTAAATTGTTTTCCACACAGATCCTAATTATGCTTCTACCATCCATTCTACCATAGTGCTTGTGTCCTAATAACACACCGTATCAAACTTCACAATCTTCACCAGTGTAAAGCACCGTCTTAATGTTTTTATTGCATTATTTTATAAGCAAGAATGTACATCTTTGCATAAGTGTGGAAAGCCCTTTGTATCTCCTATCCTGAACCTGGTTAGGGTCTTTACCAATGTTAAAAATTGGATTACTAAAAAGCCGGACGTGGTGGCGCACGCCTTTAATCCCAGCACTCGGGAGGCAGAGGCAGGCGGATTTCTGAGTTCGAGGCCAGCCTGGTCTACAAAGTGAGTTCCAGGACAGCCAGGGCTACACAGAGAAACCCTGTCTCGAAAAAAAAAAAAAAGAAAAAGGATTACTAGCCAGGTGTGGTGGTGCATACTTTTAATCACAGCACTCAAAGGCAGAGGCAGGCAGATCTGTGTGAGTTTGAGGACAGCCTGGTCTACAGAGTGAATTCCAGGGCTGTTTCACATAGGAATGCGGTCTCTAAAAACAAACAACACACAAACAAACAAATAATAAAAATACTTTTGTTATTGATTTGTCCAAGTTCTTTCTGTATTAAAAATGCTATTTTTTCCCTTAGTTATAATTTTACCAGCCTGCTGTTTTTACCTGTTTTATTTTGATTTTTGATTTTTTTCCATGCAGAAACTATTTTTCATTGTCCTTGGTTTGGTTTTTTTTGGTTTTTGGCTTTTGGTTTTTTGGTTTTTCAAGACAGGGTTTCTCTGTATAGCTCTGGCTGTTGTCCTGGAACTCACTCACTCACTCTGTAGACCAGGCTGGCCTCGAACTCAGAAATCCACCTGCCTCTTCCTCCCAAGTACTGGGATTAAGGGCATGTGCCACCAGTGCCTGGCCTTTTGTTTGTTTGTTTGCTTGTTTTGGTTCATTGTTCTTATGACTTAAAGAATTCCCATCATATACAAGAAAGCTTAATTTTCCAAAACAGATTATTAATTTTTTCATACTTTATCTACTTTGTCCATACAGTTTTAAATATATCGGAAATTAATTTTGGTGGAAGGTTAAATAAGACAGCACTCTTAGTGATCTATCCCCAGCCACTCACCTCAGTTGAATATTGAATAACACGCCTTCTAGTTAATACCTGGATAACTTAGCAGCCTATACTAAATTACCTCATGAATTTGATTTATTTCTAAGCACAGTGGTTTTCAGATGCCCGACAGGTTTCATTCGTGTTTACGCCCAAGTCCTCTTCTGCTCCAGGACTGAGTCAGGTTTCCACGTCACTGTTGGTAATTACTCTGTCATCAGCTTACACAGGGAGGCAGCTCTTTTCAACCTCTGGGCTAACTGTCCATGCCCCCATCCACATGGCTGGGAGAAACCCTGATGACCGCAGAATTCCGTCCTGTGATTGCAGGATCCATACTGATACATGTGCTTTCTTGTACTTGCACTGTTTATTAACTTACCCTACATGGTGTGTGTGTGTGTGTGTGTGTGTGTGTGTGTGTGTGTGTGCACGTGTGTGACATCAACATGCTTTATATGCCTTTGATATGGCTGTCTTTCAAATGCTATTGATGAGATTTTTTAAAAATTAATTTATTTATTTTATGTGAATACAATGTAGCTGTCTTCAGACACACCAGATGAGGGCATCGGATCCCATTACAGATGGTTGTGAGCCACCATGTGGTTGCTGGGAATTGAACTCAGGACCTCTGAAAGAGCAGCCAGTGCTCTTAAACGCTGAGCCACCTCTCCAGCCCTATTGATGAGATTCTTATAATTATTAGGATGAAGTCATTTCCAAGTTGAGGGTTAAATTCACTACTCCAGAGGCAGGACGATTTCTGTGAGTTTAAGTCCCTATGGTCTACATAGTGAGTTCTAGGCCAGATAGGGCTATACAGGGATACTCTGTCTCAAAAACTTTAAGAACAAAATTGATGGCCTTAAACTCCTGATTCCTCTGCCTTCTGAGTGGTAGGGTCCCAGAGTTTTTGATCTGTTTACCTTGGCCTCATTTGCACAGATAAGCAGTTACAGTTTGGCTGGTGGTTAAAGGAATGGGGCTCTATTCCCAGTTCAGATGCCAGCTATGCAAACCAGGGCAAGTTATTGAACATGGCTGCCTTTGGTTTCATCCCCTGTAGAATGGAGGTGATTTATATGCTGCCCATCAAACAATATAAAATTCTAATAAAAAGCTGTAGCATACATACTGGCCATTCCCCGTGGCTTGTCTTCTCAGGTCGGCTTTCTGTTAGCATCTGCTTGGCATACAGCCTGGAGGCTGGCACCCCAAGTGCTGTTTTGTGAAAGGACAGGTTTAGGAAGGAGTTTGGGTACCATTGGTTCTTCTGGTCAAGCATGGAGCCCATCCACTGCTCTGGCTTCTCCGTCCACACATGGCTACTTCTAATTTTTTCTATTTATTTATATTGCAGGCATCCTCACTGGGGGGCTCTTTGGCTAGTCCTGTCCTAACACCTTCAGGAAGAAGCAGTTCTGTATGCACACACACACACACACACACACACACACACAGGAGGAAGCACTTATAGAGAGTATCCATGGATGGTAGGTAGCTCCGGGGATTTTTTGGTCCAGCTACCACAGGGAAACTTTTTAGTCTACCCAGGGGCATTTGGCAAGGGCAGTAGGAGGAGTGGCTTAGATGACATCTTTGGGCTGTTCTAGCCCAAGGTGTTTCTGGGAGATTTACTGTAATTAACATTTTTCAGTCAATACTACTATCTCTGCAAAACTTGACACATTTTACAATGTGGAAATAAATGCTCCTGGCTTTGCACAGAGAAGCATTCCATCTCAGGTCATGTTTTTTGTTTGTTTGTTTGTTTGTTTGTTTGTAATCCTGATGACAACTGTTTTTTTAAAAATTTATTTATTTTATGTATATGAGTACAGTGTAGCTGTCTTCAGACACACCAGAAGAGGGCATCAGATTCCATTATAGATGGTTGGGAGCCACCATGTGGTTGCTAGGATTTGAACTCAGGACCTCTGGAAGAGCAGTCAGTGCCCTTGACAGCTGAGCCGTCTCTCCAGCCCCCTGATGACAACTTTTAATAATCTTTTTCCTATCATGGTTATAAAATCCTATACTATATATCTCTATATGTAGACGTGTATATGGGTGTTTTGCCTGCATGTGTTTATGTGTGACAGTTTTGTGCCTGGTACTCGCAGAGGCTGGAGAATGTGTTGGATCTCCTGGAACTGGTGTTACAGAAGGTAACCATGACATCAGTGCTGGGAAGTGAACTTGAGTCCTCTGCAAGAGCAGCCAGTGTTCTTAACCACTGAACACACTGTCTAGTATTCAGCTCTCTCTTCTCTTCTCTTCTCTTCTCTTCTCTTCTCCCCTCCCCTCCCCTCCCCTCCCCTCCCCTCCCCTCCCCTCCCCTCTCCCCTCCCCTCCCCTCTCCCCTCCCCTCCCCTCCCCTCCCCTCCCCTCTCCCCTCCCCTCCCCTCCCCTCCCCTCCCTTTCTTTTCTTTTCATTTCTTTTCTTTTCTTTTCTTTTCTTTTCTTCCTTTTCTTTTCTTCCTTTTCTTTTCCTGTCTTTTCTTGTCTGTCTTTTCCCTTCCTTCCTTTCTTCCTTCCTTGCTTCCTTTTCCTTCCTTCCTTCCTTCCTTCCTTCCTTCCTTCATTCCTTCCCTTCCTTCCTTCCCTTCCCTTTCCTTTCTTTCTGTGTGTGCACGTGTGCACATACATGCACATGAAGGTGTGCACGTGAATGTTTGTCTGCATGCACGTATGTGCACCACAAGCATGCCTGGTGTCCATGACGGCCGGTAGAGGATCCTGGATTCCCTGGAACTCAAGTTACAGATGGTTGCAAGCTGTGGGTGCTGGGATCTGAACTCAGGTCCTCTTCAAGAGCATCAGTGCTGTTAGCAGTAGAGCCATCTTTCTAGCCCCATATAGATATTTTTGTTAAAGCCTTAGTGTTAGTTTATGTCACAAGTAGAACATTTTCAGAGAGAAAGTTGGCACCTGAAACTATAAAGTTGCTTTCTCCAATGATGATTCTCTTCATCATCCGTGGAAACGTCTGATGGTAACACTCGGCATCACAGGCAGCTTCGGCAGTAAAATAATCCCTAAGTCCAGCCGTAAATAGTCTCTGTGCATGCCACACGTTAATAGATACACACATTGTCATGTAACAGGGTCAGGAACATGGGAGCAAAGGCTCAGTTTTCAGTGCATATCTTGTTATAAAACAGTGGGGTGACTTCTTGGATGTGATATCTTTGATATGATGCTGTTTTACATTTTAAATTAATTTATTCGTTGACAGAGTCATACATTTATATATACCCTGTTTAACATCTTCACCACCTCTCTGCAAAGCCAGTATATGGCACTTTGCATCCTCCAGTGTGAATATAAATTACCATTACAATATTATGGAGGAGAAAGGAATCCAATACACACATTTCATTTTGTGCAGTGCTTTCTTTTCTTCCTCTCGCCCCTCCCCACCGCCCCCAGAAAAACCAGTTCAGCTATTAAGGGAGCCACTCAGTGCAGCAGAGCAGGATCAGGCATCGTTTCCAGGGGAAGAGCTGTTTACCATCAAAGAGACTGCCTCCACACAGACGTGGGATATTATACACAAAGATGGAGGTAAATGTGCCATGGTTTTCAAGAGTAATTTACCCTGCTTAAAGAAAGGCGCTAGGCTGTCTGCAATTCTCGCTGATCCTATTTCTTGTTTCTCTTTTGTTAAAACAAAATAGCCAACTAAGAAAATGTAATTAAAAAGTCAGTTGTCTGAACCCCAGTCCCCTGCAATTGCCAGATGTGCCTGCTGCATCAGCGCCTACCTGTCACAGAGGGATGGTTCATGCCATGTGACAAATGCCAGCCTAGAAACACCACACCAATAGAAACACACTCGGCTTTCATCATTCAAAGTGCTTTTCTCCTCTTTGTTTTTAAAGCAGGAGTTTTACTTGGAGTTATATATTTCCTGGGTTAATTCATATTTTATAAACATGTGGAATTATTAATTCATTCTATCTGTAGCATGTATGGACCCCGAAGCTTGTGGCAGAGCTGTTATCTGTTGTAGGGATGCAAACATGCTCTTTGATGTGTTATTCTTAGGGACTTGGGGGATAGAGATGAAACACGCATTTGGCCAGCCTCTGCAGATGAGTTGGAAAAGGCTCTGATGGTTTATGTGCCTTTCCACAAGATCCTCTTCTCTGTATCATGGCGTTGGTGGCTGAAACATCAGACTTGCAGCCCTAGCCCTTCCCACTATAGCCCCTCTAGGCCAAGGCATGGAAACCCCAGCCCACAGATACCCCTTGCAGCACAGGGCTGGCTCAGCAGGTTACCTCTGATGGGATAGCTCTGCATTCCACTATTCAGGAAAACCAGCCAGAGCAAGTAACAACAGTCAGTACCTAGCATGGTACCATTCTCCGCTGTGTGCTGTCCCAGTGCTATCTTTGCAGTAGCCCCTTAGCACACATAACAACCCTGTCGCACGGCTTTTCCAGTCAGCCCGATCTCCAGATGAGGAACTGACGTACATGGTAGTTTCCTGTGGCTCTCTTTCCCCCTGTCCCCAAAACCACATTGTTTTAGTAAATGAGGGTGACTCTTGGTATTGGAGATCTAGTTTTGAATCTTGTCATTTGGTCAGTGAGCATCCTCTTGCAATGACAAGCACTTAGGATAATTAACACAGAGGTTATTTTAGCTCACAGTTTGAGAGGTTCCGCATTGTGTGATCAGTCAAACCCTAGTATTGTGGGTTTAAGGAGAGGCCGTACATCAGAGAGTTTGTGACATTTAGCTAGTTATCCAGGAAGCAAAGAACGGGGGGAGCTAAGGGCAAGGGTTGAAAGTCTGAGCTAACAAAGACCCGACACCCTCCATGAGCTCCCTTTGCCTCTTAGCATCACAACATGAAGACCACTGGGACAGTTGGGGACAGTCAGCCTCCATGATGAATGCTCCCTGGGAGCATCCTTTGCTTTACTAACCTGTTCTTTCAGTCAACAGGAATGAGAGAAGCACCACAGTAGCTGCCAAGGATACGGCTGTGCCCTGAACAGACATGATGGAGGCCACACAGTGCTCACGCTCCATGTAGGAAGAACAGACATTCCACGGATCATTACAGTGGACTCAGCGGTGGGCGCTATGGGACGCAAAGCGAGAAGATCTGCAGGGAGAGGTTAAAGTCACTTAACAGGAGAGAGGGAATCAATCAGTGAAGAGCCAAGAACACTGCCCTGGGAACCCAGGAGGGAAGCAGGTATCTTTGCAAGATACAGAGGACCTGCTGCTGCAGGAGCCAAGGAGGAAGCTTGAGTCTGGAGTGTGGCGCTGTGGGAAGGAGTGGCAAAGAGGCTTGGAGAGGCCAGTAGGGGTAGAGGATAAAGGGCCAGGCTTTGGAGACCCTGCCTTAAAGGGAAGCTGTAGAGAGAATCTATTGTACTATATGGAAGCACAACCTGTCATCAAAATGCTGTTAGCCTATTAGCTTAGGCAAGAAATAGGGAGATGAAGTTCCCGTACAGAGAGATGATTTCTGGGAATAGAATCAGGTGAAAAAACATACACCCCAGACACAGAAGAAGACAATCAATGAAACCGAGGACCAGGTAACCAGCCATGTGACATGACTTATTTTTTTTTTTATTATTTTTTTTAACAAATCTTTCCTTTTGTTTTTTTTTTTTTTTAAGATTTATTTTTTATATGTAAGTACACTGTAGCTGTCCTCAGATACTCCAGAAGAGGGCATCAGATTTTGTTACGGATGGTTGTGAGCCACCATGTGGTTGCTGGGATTTGAACTCGGGACCTTCGGAAGAGCAATTGGCACTCTTAACCACTGAGCCATCTCGCCAGCCCCCATGATATGACTTATAAGAAAATAAATGGTAATTAAGATATGAGCTAGTCAGAGAACAGAGCCAGAGCTATTGGCCTAAGCATTTATTCATATAGAAGAAAGTCTTTGAGTTGTTATTTCTGGAAACAAAGTGGAAAAACACGAGGTTACAGATGACTTCTACCATGTATTCAGTCAGAAGATTTAGCAGGGCAATCAGGGAAGTAAAGACACCTGGCATACCTAGACCACCCCTCCCCCCACCTCCTGAGCGTGTCCTGAAGGGAAGACACGATTGTCTGAGAAGACCAGTTTTTTGGGTACCGCCAACCATTGGAGATGCTTATTTTGTTACTCCATGTGTACGGATGCCAAAAAAAGTATTCTCTCCAGTGGCATAGGTCAAAGGTCATTTGGACAGGAAGTGCTATGTTCTACCGAAAACCAGAGCAGAAGAAAGTGTGGGACCTGTGGGACCAGGTCACACTTCTAAGAACCCGGCAATCTGTAAGCCCAACTGGGAAGCGTTGGGGAAAGCGGCGGCCAGAGTCAAAGCCTTTGGATGATTTGGCCCAGTTGGTTCATTTCATCTACGCGTTTATCCAATAGACATGCCTGCTCTCTAATTTTTGTTTATCCAATAGACATGCCTGCTCTTTAATTTTTATCCAGTCGCTAATAATGATAGCTATTATTTCTTAAATACCCAGCACGCATTGTTCCAGGCCGCAATATTGACTCTCTTTTCTTCCTCACCACGGACTCCACAGCTGCTAGCATCAATGGTGGTGGTGAATGTCGAGTGACAGACCCCAGGCCTATGTGTGCTAAATCCAGGGCATCTTTAACAGCCCTGAACCAGCAAACACAGAAAAGAGGCTTTGCGACACAGCTAGTTAATAACATGCAGATGAATCAGTCAGTGAGAAAACTGTTATGTTGCATCCTGAGACGTCAAAAGCAATCTACAGAAACCGACCACCGCTCGGAGCCCACCGAAAGTAAGTTCCTGTCGGCCATGAGTTCAGGGTTCACTATTCAACAGTTTCGATTAAACAAGGCAACTTGAGACAGAAGTTCGTGTAAAACACAGCTGTGCTTCGATGGGGTTTGTGGGACCGCTGTCCCCGGAGGCTTGGAGAACCCTATTCTTCTCTTCAGAGCAAGAACTTAGTATTCAGAAACTCGGTGCTTGGGTAGCCACGGTGGCCAGTAATCAGATGCATTTTCTTTAAAAAAACACAACATTTTATTCATTGACACTTTCAAAGGAGTATAATGTATTGTGATCTTTCCGACCTCAGCCTTCCCTTCCCTTTCCATACCCACTGGATCCCCTCTAAGGCAGCCCTTCTCACCTTCATGACCCCCCCTTTATTTAATCTATCTATCTATCTATCTATCTATCTATCTATCTATCTATCTATCATCTATCATAGCCACTCCCTCACCTTGGTGGCTCCATCATCCAAAGATCTTGCAAATATAACCAGAGCAGTAGCGAATTTTTGCAGTAGCTGCATCCCGTCAACATTTGACAGCATCCACATTCAAGCCCCTTTCTCCTCTGACTCGAACTTACTTTTTCTTCCCTTTTCAATTTTATTTTATGCACACGGGGATTTTGCTTGCATGGGGGGGGGGGTCCTGTGTACCATGTGTGTGCCACTGAAGGCAGAAGAATGCACTTCACCGGATCCCCTGGAAGTGGAGGCACAGATGGTTGTGAGCCGCCTCATGGGTGTTGGGAATGGAACTCAGGTCCTCTGGCATAGCAGCCAGGACTCTCACCTACTGAGTCATCTCATTTGCCCTGGAGTCTTATAGTCTTTCTGGCCCCTTCATCCATATTGTTCTTTAAGCCTCGTGTGTGTGTGTGTGTGTGTGTGTGTGTGTGTGTGTGTGTGTGTGTGTAGGGAGATGTTTAGATTTCCTATTAAAGGCTAAGTGCTTGGTCGTGCAAACTTTATATGCCTCAGTACAGGGGAATGCCAGGGCCAAGAGGTGGGAGTGGGTAGGTGGGGAAGTGGGTGTGGGAGGGTGTGAGGAACTTTTGGGATAGCATTGGAAATGTAAATGAAATAAATAACCAATTAAAAAAAAAGGCTGAGTGCTTAATAGTCAAGGAATCTAGTTCACTTTCTCACTGAATATTCAAGAGTTATTTGGTTTATTTTTTATTCTAAAAGATTTTTAAATAACATTTACTTATCTGTTTGGGGGCAGTCTTCATTAGAGTTTCTGTTGTTGTGATAAGCACCATGACAAAAGTCAATTTGGGGAGGAAAGGGTTTACTTCATCTTATACTTCCAGGTAACAGTCCATCACTGAGGGAGGCAGGACGGGAACTCAAACGGCGCAGGGAACTGACTGGAGGCCGGAGCTGATGTTGAGCCCATGGAGGGGTGATCCTCATGGCTTTCTCAGCCTGTCCTCTTACAGCACCCAGAACCACCAGCCCAGGCCTGACATCACCCACAACGTGTTAGGCCCTTCAGCATCTGCTATCCATCAAAGTGCACCATGGGTTTGCCCACAGGTGAATCTGCTCAAGGCATTTTCCCAGTTGAGAGTTCCTCTTCCTAAATGACTCTAACTGGTATTAGTCTGACATGAAACCAACCAGCACAAGGGCACACGTGTGCCCGGGTGTGGGTGTGGGTGTCAGAGGACAGCCTGCAGGAGTCCGTTCTCTCCTGTTACTGTGTGAGTCCTGGGGATCAGTCCTGGCCTTCAGGCTTGCGTCAATACCTGCTGAGCCTGGCAACTCTCCACTCTAATTGTGATTCAGTTTATTAGCCAGAAGTGTGCCCATACCATCTGTCACTGCCCACAGAGGGCCTTCTGTGCTGGACAATCTAAATAATAATAATAATAACTATTATTATTATTATTATTACTGTATGTTATATTCTTGGGCTACTGTTATCTCTGCTTCAAACTCATGAGTAGCTGAGACTACAGACTTGAGATTTTTTTTCTTTGTAAAAAAATGATGTATTTTTTTTTATTATCCATATGAGTGTGCTTGTGTGAATGTATGAAACACGTGTGCAGGTGCGTTGGTTCCTGTAATGCTGGAGTTACAGGTGGTTCTAAGACTTTAAGTGGGTTCTGGGAACCAAGATGAGGGCCTCCCGAAGAGCAGGAAGTGGTCTTAATCAACGAGTCATCTCTTACATTTTTTGGTTCTTTATTCATTTATTAGCCTCGAATTATATGTAGTGTGTTTAGTTTTTTGTTTTTGTTTTTGTTGTTGTTGTTGTTTTTATTTTTATTTTTTTATGTTACAAGAAGTACTGATAAAAGGTTTTAGGGAAAGAAGATGGTGTTCTAGATCATAGCACTGGGAAAGCATTTTCTAAATTAACTTAGCATTAAGTTGTGTTATAACCTCAGTACTGAAGGCGTTTGCAATTTGAAGGCCTCACTGCATATCCGCACATCCATACCTACCCTCACGGTCAGGTTTTGTGGTTGTTGTGATTGTTGTTGCTATCTTTCCAAATGAATACCTGCCAAGCAGAGGGTTAGGGAGCTAGATTTAAGTCCACATCTTTAGTCTTTGGTTACCAGATTTTTCTGCTGTAGCAGGCATGTTGTTTTGACCTGTGAAGGTACATTAGGAGAACAAGGATCAGCGAGCACATGAATTATCACATCATCACCGTCTTCACTCAATGCGAAGGATGCAGAGAGCAGACAACACCAACCTGATCTAGAGTTGCCTGCCTGAACCAGGAAAACCTCAAAGGAAGAGAAAAAAAGACATGCATACCACCCTCTTACTTTGTAGCATTTTAATGAATAATAAATATGGACAGGATTTGCATACTACCTAGATGTCCTTGCTTGAAAAATTGCAAAGTTCCAGAAATGGCACCTTCACCTCTGCCAGGTCGACTGAACCAGCAGCTGCAGTGTCCAGCACTTGGACAGAGCTTCCTGCTGAAACTCTTGGGGTAGTGGTGATTAAATACAGTTTTTGGTTACTCCTGTCCTATATCCTGCACTAAGTTGATTAACCTGTTTAATGAGTATATGAGAATGGCCAAAGCTGCCCTCACATCAAAGAGCCCCATTGTTGCTGTGTGCTGACCTGAATTTTAATTGCGTACCAGGTTCGTTAATTGCACCAGAGATGTACTGGAGAATGGAGTAGCTTTTTCAAGCTGCAGCGAGCTGTTTTCCCAGCTGTGTTCAGTTATGGTATCCTGCTGAATAGATACTCAGAGCAGACACCCTACCCCATCCCTATTTTTGCACATACCCCCTCTCTTTTTTTTTTGCAATGATTCACAGATTAGAGCTACCTCTGGTAAAGACGGCGGTGGCTGCTTTAATTTACAGAGTACAACTTATTCTTATATATTATTAAACATCACAAAAGGGCTAGGGGGATGTAAAGTCTGTAAATAAGTCAACAGTGAACACGTTAGGATCCAAACCCTAATGTCTCTGGAATTCCCTTAAGGCCCCCAGCTGCCCTGAGAATCACTAACGAGACAGCTGTGGCTTCCTTATTCAGCTCCTGACACCAGGGACCAACTGGTAATTCAAGCTACAGGTACCAGGCAGTAGTAAAAGACAGCTAGTTCTTCTTCTTCTTCTTCTTCTTCTTCTTCTTCTTCTTCTTCTTCTTCTTCTTCTTCTTCTTCTTCTTCTTCTTCTTCTTCTTCTTCTTCTTTTTTTATTACGTATTTTCTTCAATTACATTTCCAATGCTATCCCAAAAGTCCCCCACAAGACAGCTAGTTCTTAAGTGATAATATTGATTTTTTTTTCAAAGCCAGGGTCTCATTGTGTGGCTTAAACTCATGGTAATTTTCCTACTCCGGCCTTCTGATTTCTAACACTACAGGCACAAGAACAAAGTTAAACAAACCCCCTACGACTCACTAGCTTGGGCTTCCATCTTTCCAATTCCTCTTTATTTTTGTAAACAATGTAAAGAGGTGGTTTTAGCTGCTCAGTCTCTATCGAGGACGGGTGAGTGCTGATTGGCTGCTCAGTCTCTATCGAGGACCGGTGGGTGCTGAGGAGATCTTCACCAGTGACCTGTGAACAAAGATGTCATCGTGGAACTTAAAAAAAAACCCAACAAAACCCAAACTGAAACGTCAACAGCCATGTATTTCTCTTGTATAAGCTTTAAGAAAGTAAGTCTCTTAATTCCTTCTGCAATGTGTGCAAGCATATATATATACATATATATATATATGTATGTATATATATATATATATATACATATACATATACATATATATATATTTATATAAATGTAACAAACCACCCCTGTCCCTTGTGCTGTATGGCTATGCCCATTCAAAATGTGAAGTGGGTCCATGGAGAGTGGGAGGGGCTTCAGAGGAAGAGTCACCTCGCCCAGGCTTGCTTCATCCTTGTTCTAGGTCAGCGCTTTTAATACAGTTCCTCACGTTGTGGTGAACCCCCGTCATAAAGTTATTTTCTCTGCTACTTCATAACTGTAATTTTTCTATTGTTATGAATCGTAATGCAAGTATCTGACATGCAGCCCCCAAGGAGGTTGCGACGCACAGGTTGAGAACCGCTGCTTCTTCTTCTTCTTCTTCTTCTTCTTCTTCTTCTTCTTCTTCTTCTTCTTCTTCTTCTTCTTCTTCTTCTTCTTCTTCTTCTCCTTCTTCTCCTTCTCCTTCTCCTCCTCCTCCTCCTCCTCCTCCTCCTCCTCCTCCTTCTCCTTCTCCTTCTCCTTCTTCTTGTTTTTCGAGACAGGGTTTCTCTGTATAACCCTGGCTGTCCTGGAACTCATTTTGTAGACCAGTCTGGCCTTGAACTCAGAAATTCGCCTCCCTCTGCCTCCCAAGTGCTGGGATTAAAGGCTTGTGCCACCACCGCCCGGGGCCTCATTTAGCTTCTTTGGGCCTTGACGTCTCTATCTGCAAAATGAAGGTTAGGACATCATGAAAGCTTGTTCCAGGAAACGGGCTGTCTGCTCTGCTGTGACAGTTTTGTCAAAGTTAAAAACTGGGAGACAATTGAATATGTGTGGAAAAGTGTCTTTCCCTTTGCAAGCTTTCTATTTCTCTGCTCTACCTCATGATCCTCCACAAGCATTTTTTTTTTTAAATCCAAGCTATTGGCTATAGATGATTTAAAAGCCAAAGTAGGTAAACTCACATTGTACAAATGATGTTGGGTTTTTTTTTTTCTTCCTTCTAGAATTGTGATTCGATTTCTAAAAGTAAGTGTCTATGTTTGGGCATCTTGGTACATTATCGCAGCCAGAAACAGGCCACCTTATGAAGGATAGAGAAGGGTTTTGGATTTGTGTTTGTGTCAGTGGCAAAATCCCATTAGTGC
Source organism: Mus musculus (assembly GCF_000001635.26). Classification (NCBI taxonomy): domain Eukaryota; kingdom Metazoa; phylum Chordata; class Mammalia; order Rodentia; family Muridae; genus Mus; species Mus musculus. The sequence goes on along the minus strand of NC_000069.6, from coordinate 131,070,563 downwards.
TAATTCTGTCTCCACATAGACACGGCTAGATTATCATATTGTTCAAGGAAGATTGCTAGCGCATCTGCTGGACTTCTCCCTCACACAATGAGGCAGCAGGAGGCCGAGGAATTTCTGTCCCTCAGTGTGTCTGATGAACACTAATCCCACATCTAAGTGGGTAGCATTATGTTTCCTCCTGGTGTTGACTGGAGTCCCGCCGTGGGGCCTTCTGTGGATGCTGGCAGTGTCAGGGAGGTTCAGGAGCACACTTCTGGAAGACGGTTTCTGAATCCCCTTCCTTAGGGTGGCTGTTCCGTGTGGGGAGCAGCCCTGAGGCAGATACTGGTGGCAATGGGAGACATGGGGGTAGCTCCTGAAACAGAGGGGATAGAGGGGCAGACGTCAGAGTCTGTCGCAGTCAGTAATCACACACACACACACACACACACACACACACACACACACACACACACATACACACGCACATCACGACAGCCAAACTATCTCAGAAATTACCTGTCAGTGAATAATCTTTCCTCCTCATCAGAAAACCCTTTGGCTTGCTTCTTGCATTTTTCAGGTGCCCATTTCTGAAGCCTTCTCATCCACACTTGGGTCCTAATATAATGGAGAGGAGCAGTATTTGGATTCTAGATGTGGGGACATCTATGTTATTCTACACATTCCCTCATATCCCGGGTGGCGAGATGCCCGTTCTGCCCAGGGATCACGCCCTTCCTCCCAGTCATCCTCACTAAGAGGTGTCAGTATAATCCAAGCAACATTGGTACGTGAGTGTGGAAGGAGTTTCTGGCTGCAACCCCAAAGCTCTGAAGGCTGGTATCAAGGGCTGAGCCATGAGGAGGACAGACAGAATGTAAGATGTATGTTTAACGGATGTGCCAGTGATCTTCCCTGGAGTATAGCCGGATGACTGTGAATTCCCCTAAATACTAGTTCCAGAGTCAAATTCATATCTCACAAAGCTCTACCATCCTTATTATAGTAGATTAAAGGGACAAATGAGTGTTTGACCATAGCTGGTTATGGTATCCATTTAGGAGAGATAGCTTAGATACGGCTGAATTACGAGGCTGATCAGGCAATAGGCTGTATAACAGGCTCCTATCCCCAGGAGAGTTCAGCCTCAGTTCCAGCCACAATGTCTATCAAGTGGCCAATCAGGCTTTCTGAAAGCCCTGAGATAGAGCCTGGACATTGAAACAGTAGCTGTGGACACTGTCACTTTGTCAGTCCATCTTTGTGGATATACGTAATAAAGTACTGCATGTATGCACCTCGCTCCTAGCTTCATCCATAACAAACACAGAAGGCACTATTGCAGTTCATTCTTTGTGCTTGTTTGTTTGTTTGTTGAGACAGGGTTTCTCTGTGTAGCCCTGGCTGTCCTGGAACTCACTCTGTACACCAGGCTGGCCTCAAACTCAGAAATCTGCCTGCCTCTGTCTCCCAAGTGCTGGGACTAAAGGCATGCAACCACCACCGCCTGGCTTTTTTTTTTTTTTTTTTTTTTAATTGCAGTTTATTCTTATCCCATTCTAAACCTGTATTGTTTCCTTGTGGGCTTGAGGAATTGAGATGCATGGCATCAACCTTTCTCTCCCCACCAGCATCTCAGGAGCAGCCTTGTTAGCTTAGCTGACCTGTGCTATGTTAAGTACCTCCCTGGCCCTATAATGACCATTATTTTCTGGGGGAGGTAATACTTACCCATTGTTTACCTGGCTGCCAGGATCAATCATGCTGGCCACTTTACTCTGCTCAGGAGTGGACAGCTCTAGCCTTTTGTCCACATACAGTCCAGGACCACCAGCTTTGTGGGCTTTTGCTAGGAGGCCTCCATTGACTATTGGCTTGCAGGAAACATCTTTCAATTCACATGGGACATGGGCTAGAAACACTAGGGACAATCTATTTATTTATTCTGTAAGAGATTAATGATCACCTTACCGTCACTCTGGCAGGCTCTCTAGGTAATACAGAGTGGATAAGATGTGACCCATCTGACCGAGACATTCAGGGGACTCCTTTAGAGACAACTATGTAATGGACCAAACAACAGTACATAGAAAGAAGTGGTGCTGTGTGCACAGTCCTGGAGCTGGCCTGTTGTCTTGGCCACCAGCCTTGCCCAACCTCAGTTTGATTGCCCTGTCAAATGAAAATGATTGTGGTTTTCACTGTACAGCCTGGGATGGAGATTGTTAGCATTGAAATGCCCAGAGCATGCAGAGCAGTGACCACACCACAGGAACCCCTTAATGGGGGCTCACTGGGGTAGTGGTGGTAGGTGCTCCTGGGTGGGAGACAGAGGAAACCGTGCCAGCCGTGCCAGTAGGTGGGGCTGGCACTGCAGAGCTGGCCTGGCAGAGGAGAGGGGGCACCCTCAGGGTGACCTGGTAGAGGAGAAGGAGTACCCTCGGGGTCCGTCAGCACACAGGTGTGGGAGGGCAGAGAGACAGATTCTCTGCAATCTCTCCAGCAAGGTGCCGGGTCTCTCTCAGCAACTCCACTCAGAGCCTCCTGCCAAAGTGGTAACAACCAAGTGTGTTTCTGTTTCTAGAACATTCATGTTTGTCAGCATGAGAGAACATTGTCTGGGCTTGGAAAAAATACAGTTTTCAAGCAAATGCTTTTGTCAAGTAGATACCATGAGAGCCTGGAGTGTGGGGAGGCTGGAAGCAAAGCAAAGCCATATCACGTTAACTCCAGGTTGAGGAAGAACCCTTGTTAAGGACATGAAAGTTCTAAACTGATTTGAATGAGTTAGCCAGCGTGGTAATGAGTTCCGAGTTTAACAAGTCATTATTTTTATTAAGACCCAAGGTAAACCAAATGAAAGCAAAAGACCCACGAGGTCCCCAGAAGACTGACAACTTACCAATAGCGTCAGTGTTAGGCAGAGCAAGGTCAACCCCTAACCTTTCCCTGATTATTCTCAGAAAACCGTTCCTGGAAAAATGAGCCCTGGGGCTTGGGAGCTGGCTCGGTCTGTAAAGGGCTTGCTGTGCACAGAGGAAGACTGGAGTTCGGTCCCCGAGAACCCCCGTTGAAAGCCCATGGTGCAACAGAGGCACACACCTGGAATTCTAACCCGGGTGAGGTGCAGAATGGGGGTACCCTGGGGCTCAAAGGACAGCCAGTCTAGCCTACATATTGACTCCAGATTCAGTAAAGAGGGGGGAGGGGGATGGGAAGACATCCCGTCAACCTCAATGTCTTACACACACACACACACACACACACACACACACACACTTGCACACACACACACACCACACACACACACACACACACACCCACACACACACTTGCACACACACACACACCACACACACACACCCACACACCCACACACACACTTACACACACACACACTTGCGCGCACACACACACACTTGCACACACACACACACCACACACACACACCCACACCCACACACATACACACTTACACACATACACACTTGCACACACACACACTTGCACACACACACACACACACACACACACACACACGAGTTATGAAACGTCCAGGGATTCAGAACGACAGAACTAAAATTAAAATGAAGCAGCAGATAAAAGAAGAAGAAGAAGAAAAAAAATCTCACACAGCGTTGGCCTTTACAAAAATAAGTTTATTTATACAATTCAGGACATTCTGTTTGAAAAACATTGAATTCCCAAACAGAATACTCAGTTTAAAATTAATGTGGTTTATTAACAATTAAAGCTGATAACCAAAGCTGAAGGAGATTGGAGGTGAAATGTGGGGTTTCCTTTGATAGGTGGAGTAATTACGAAGAGTGCTTTTGAAGTTCAAGAAGACAGCCTTAGGACACAACATTTTTAAAGTAAAAATTGGCTTGCACTCTGTCCAAGTGATTTATTTTGCACTAAGAAATGAGTGTGGGACACGATGCGACTTAAAATTTCATCCCTTGCTGGAACTGCTGGAGGGAGACATGATTTTTTCCCCCCTCAGCCTGCTCAGCTTATGAAGTTTCCTATCTAAAAGTTAATCTTCTGAAATTCCCAAGGAATCTAAGAAAACCTGGTCTTTTGGTGTGTGAATAAAAGAGACAAAGTATATGGCTCTCCTTCTGACACTCATACGAGGGCGGGGGAGGGGGCCGGGCTGGGAGGGGAGTGGCCTCGCAGCCGCTGGAAGGATCTGGAGCCCTCCCTGGCAGAGCTATGCTTTGTTACCTATTAAGTAATTAGCTGTAGAAAACCCTCACCTTTCCCATTAAACATGCTTGAAAGGCGTGGGGTGCTGAAGTGGCTGCAGGCAGAACATACCCGAATGAGGAAAGTTAAAAGGAATTAGGATTCAGTTACAATGGAGGACCAGATTATCAAGGCAAAATGAATGGTGGTTTATAAAGCGGGTTCACGGTAAAGGTGTCCTACCTATTTAGCTGCCTTCTATTTCTCTTCTACCCAGAGATACTTAAAGCCAACTTTAAAACACGTCCTACCATCTATTTACATTAAAAAAAAAATCCAACAGTTTGAAAACAATTGTATGTTAGCAAGCACTTAGATGCTGGCTTCCTGGGAGGAACAGAGGGGCCCTGGTTGGCAGTTTTTAACGTGCATGGTGTAAAAGTTCCTTCTGTGGCAGATTTATCACAAACATCACAGAATTCAAAGAGATGGACAGAGGAACACCAGAGAGATGCAGCCGCTGTACCGAACCTCAAGAGCACAGTTAACAATGAGATGCAACTTAAAGAAGTCAGTCGTGGCTATTTCTGGGTACTCATGGCCTTTGTTTTTTATTCCTGCCCCCCCCAACCCCAAGAGTAGCACATACTTTTTTTTAAAAAAAGTATTTTGCTTATTATAATTATAATTATTATTAATTATATTGAAGGGAGGAATCTGCACAAGCATATGTGGAGGGTCAGAGGACAATCTTTTTTTTTTTTGAAACAGGATTTCTCTGTGTAGCTCACTCTGTAGACCAGGCTGGCCTCGAACTTAGAAATCTGCCTGCCTCTGTCTCCCACGTGCTGGGATTAAAGGCATGCGCCATCACTGCCTGGCTTCAGAAGACAATCTTATAGGCCTTGTTCTCTCCCCACCTTTACATGGGTTCTGGTTAGTCTTGATCAGCAAACCCCTTTGCCTTACTGGTTCACCTGTATGGGATGAGCCAAGGAAGCCAGGGTGAATGTGTAAGGAGCTGATGAAGTCCTCTTCGATGAATGAATGTTGTCAACATGGTCTCAGCTATGGCTAGGGCAAATGCCTCCGACCCCATGGGAGTTAGCAAAGCCTTCCTCTGATCCAAAGAGGAGTTGATCGGTGTGCACAGAAACTAGCAGCTGCAGCTCCCTCCTCTGGAATGACTGTAACGTGAGTCTAAGCACCTACAGAGACCTCCCAACCAAAACCGCCAACTTCCTGTGGTGCGCATAATGAATGCACTGAGGTTCGGGCTTCTCAGCAAGTTGGTGCTGCCGCAGCAGAGTGACCGCTGCCCACCCAACTCCAGCTTTTCTGTGCATGTGTCTGTTCTTTCTTTACTGCCTTGAAACAGAGTTAGGTCAAGGCCAACCCATGCAGGATGTGGCACTTCTGCTTTGCCTATAATTTCTTTATAGACTCTCCTCCTCTCCTCTCCTCTCCTCTCCTCTCCTCTCCTCTCCTCTCCTCTCCTCTCCTCTCCTCTCCTCTCCTCTCCTCTCCTCTCCTCTCCTCTCCTCTTTACTTTGGCAGGGTCTATCTATATAGCCAAGGTTGGCCTTCAATTTATAATCCTTCTTCAGTCTCCCAAGAGCTGGAATTATAGGCGTGTACACCCAGTCGTGATTTAAAGATGCTGTGTGTGTGTGTGTGTGTGTGTGTGTGTGTGTGCGTGTTATTGTTCTTGAGGCAGGTTGTGAGGTTAAAACCTTTTGTTTTGGAGGGAAGCCCCTTGAGACACTGGGTGTTTAAACATCCCACTCTGCGGGGAGTTTCCTAAGCTCAGAAACTGTCTTTGTTGCTGTTCAATTGGGAGGAGGCACCATGACCCAAACAGTTCTTACAAAAGAAAGCATTTAACTGGGGGCTTGCTTACAGTTTCAGAGGATGATTCCATGATCATCGTGATCATCACCGTGGGACAGAGACAGACCCAGCTCTGTAGGTGTAGCTGAGCTTCTTCACGTCCTGATCTGCAGGCAAGAGGGGGGGGAGAGGGAGGAAGGGAGAGAGAGAGAGAGAGAGAGAGAGAGAGAGAGAGAGAGAGAGGGAGAGGGAGAGGGAGAGGGAGAGGGAGAGGGAGAGAGAGAGAGAGGGAGAGGGAGAAAGGGGGGAGAGAGGGGGAGAGAGAGGGAGAGAGAGAGAGAGAGAGAGAGAGAGAGAGAGAGAGAGAGAGAGATATGTTGTAGGCTTTTCAAACTCCAAAGCCGATTTCCAGTAACACACCTCCTCCAACAAGACCACATCATTTTTTTAAAAACAAAGTCATACCGCCTAATCTTTCCCTTCCCAAACAGTTCCATTATCTGAGGATCAATTATTCAAACATATGAGCCTATATAGGGAGCATTCTCATTCAAACCACCCTAGAAACTAGACAAGCAAAAGGCTTCAGGAAGTCCCTGAAACTGACCATATATAGTGCCTCCTTCTCCAAGCATATATAAACTCTAAGGATTTTGAGAGAGACACTCTCAGGCAAACTGAGCTGCCTCTAAGAGATTTAGACCAACTAAGCTACCTAGAAGAAGCAGAGACCCAGCCACGCCCAGAAGAGACAATCTCCACCTTGTTGGACTGTCTGTAGGCTGTGTACTTGCTCCTCAAGTTTCTAGCTTTCAGTTACTGATGCAGGGGTGGGCTTTTTTGTCATCTCTGCTCCTGTAAGTTATCCCTCACGCATATTCTTGTCAGTAACTCCAGAAAAACTCACTGGGAATACTGTCATACATCAGAGCCTGGTGACCTAGTGGCTCACTGAGAAGGTGTACAATTAACAAGCCTAGAACCTGTATATAATGACCAGTCTCCTTCTGCTATTGGTGAATGTTCTTCTGGGATGTGTGGGCTTGTGTGGCAGATATGAGCATTCTCTGCCTTGAGTAAACACTAGCTAGACTCAAGAGGGTGACAGCACTGTTAATTGTCTTCATTTTTAAATTATAAAATAGTAGATGTTCCTTATAGCAAACAATAAATATTCCCAAGCAAAAGATATATGGGCCATCAGTGACACTCAGCTGTAGAACTTTACATTTCTCTTTCTCTGTCTTTTTCTCTATCTGTGACATATATGTTTGCATATGTTCATATGATGTGCATGTGGAAGTCAGAAGTCTACCTTCAGGTGTCTTCTACTATTGATCTCCATTTATTTTTTGATTCAGGATCTCTCATTGATCCTAGAGCTCACTGGTTCAGCTAGACTAACACCATGGAGCTGGGGTTATTATAAGTAATATGTTACCATGCCTGGTTTTCTCCATGGGGACTTGGAATCTAAACCCAGGTCTTCATGCTTTCAAGGCAATCATTTCACCAACAAAGCCATCTCCCAAGTCATAGGACTTTCAGTTTCTGCCCTATGTCTTATATGTATATAATTGGCTATGTGGATGTTTTAAAAGACTGCATGCTTCTTGAGAGCATGACACCGTGTAGACTCATAGTGTGGGCTCTGAAGCTAGGATGCTCATTTGAGACCCTGGCTCCTTGTCGCACTAACTATGAGCTATTGGTCAGTTTGCCCCATCCCTCTGAGACTTTGTGAAAGGAAATGGTAGGATTTGACTCACAGGGCTATAGTGAGAACGCAATGATTTAATAATGTAAGTAGAGCCTCTATAGAACAGTGCTAGGCACACAAATCAATGTAGAATAGTAATATAATAAAATATTTAATTATATCAATATACTATTGCTTACTAATATCTTACCATTGGATACTTTTGTGCCTTCTAATTTTTTTTTATTTTTTTTTAAAAGATTTTATTTATTATTGTAGTAAGTACACTGTAGCTATCTTCAGATACACCAGAAGAGGGAGTCAGATCTTGTTACGGATGGTTGTGAGCCACCATGTGGTTGCTGGGATTTGAACTCTGGACCTTCGGAAGAGCAGTCGGGTGCTCTTACCCACTGAGCCATCTCACCAGCCCCCGCCTTCTAATTTTTAAGAAGTTTAAAATATTTCAGTTTTTATTTTATTTTATGTATACGAGGGGCCTTGTGTATATATATACATACACACACACACACATACATACTAAGTGTGTACTGGTGTTCTTAGAGGTCAGAAGAGAGTGTTGGATCCCCTGAAGCTGGGGATGCAGATAGCTGTGAGTCATTGTGTGGGTGCCAGGACTAGAACCCCAGTCCTTTGGAAATGCTGCCAAGTGCTCCTAACCACTGAGCCACCTCTTCAGCCTTCTCTTAACAATTCAGATGAAACCTTTTATAGCTATGCATGTCCTTAAAATACATTAGATTAGGAAGGCTTAGTACTCACACTTTGGGGTGTTAAACATATATTATGAAAGTTAAAGTCCTCTTTATACACCACCAAACAAACACCCATGGATGTGCAGAAGCGTGTCCCATGGCTCTCTATCAGAGCTCGGGAACAGCTTGGGCTCCCACACTTTCTTATCAAAGTAAGAACTACAGTCTATTTCCATAATATATACAAATCTGTGCTCTCTATCTTAAATGCAAAATAAATGCCCTGAGATGCTATTAAACTGTGAAAATTAATTAAATTTGAAGGCAAGCATTCCTTTCTACAAATTAACTCACCAAGTTATGCCTAGGCGCAGAAATACATGAACACGAAACAACCACTCTCAAGCCTACACTGAGCAAGAATAGAGTCTCAGACTCCACAGCAAAATGAGTTTGCCCAGGAAGGAAGGCAAAGGACACATCTGTTACTGGTCCCCCGCTTGATGGGCTCTGAAGCATCATTTCCCTATGGAATGGAGGAAGTCCTTTAGTCTGCCCAGGCAGAGGATATTATTGCTTCCCTGACAGCTCCATAGTGTCTTTGACATATGTGTTGGTATAAATCAGGTCCAGCCTGATAAGGATGCTGATGAGAAAACCCTACAAGAAGAAATGTTTGGACCAGGGTTCTTCCACACATCTGGGACCATCAGGAGATGCAGTCTCTGCAGGAGCCAAGGCAGCTGTGCACAGGAGAGATGTCTAGGGAAGACTAGGGAAGACTGGGTTTTACTCCCAAGGCCTTTCCACTGATGGTGTGAGGTCTGTTCACATTGTTGAGGATTACTAACTTTACTTAAAGTAAAGAGATTATAGATGTCAACAGGTCTGTGACACACCCCCATGATAAGCCTTTCGTGTTTGGTTTAATAGCTGAGTATGTCAGCCTAGGCAAGGTTGTACAGACAACTGACTATTGCAGACTGTCAAAAGAAAGTAGACTTCATGAGAAGTGGGCTGACGTCTCCTCCTACAGGTCTGTAAGTCCCTTTGGGGCTTTATTCCAGGCAACTGTCTGATTTTCCAGTGCCATGGAGCCTGCCTTAGCCATTTCTCTCCTAAGAGAACATTGAGGGGACTTCATAGGAAGCTTTGGCCAGGTCTCCATGCAAAAAGATGTGGAAATGACAGCTGATTTGGCCTAGGGAATCCATTTTTTCATAGGAAGTCTAGAAACCAGTCTCTAAGGACTGTAAGGGTAGGGTAAGGAAGTTTCAAAGCCTAGTCATGAATGACTACATCAAATGGAATTCCAGGGGAGTTAAGAGGTAAGGCACTGGCTCTTGGGTGTGAAGTGAAAAATCTATGGGGAAAAATTGAGTTCTGGTTTGGATAAGGCAGTTGTAGCGACCATGAAGCCCCTAGTTTGATTCCCAGCTTCACATGGAAAAGCAAACAAAGACAAGAATAACAACAGCAAAAACAAACCAAACAATAAAAAGAGCTATGGGGGTACATACCTGTACTTCTACTACTTCAAAGATGGAGACAGAAAGATCATAATCTCAAGGCTATCCTTGGCTATATAGGGAATTTCTAGCCAGTTTGGGCTACATGAGACCCTGTCTCAGATGACAAGAGAATTTCTGGTCTTAAGATGTAAAAAAAGTGTGTAGTGTGTGTGTGTGTGTGTGTGTGTGTGTGTGTGTGTGTGTATACATGCAGAACTGCTTCTCCTTGAAGGTATTGGGACACAGCCAAAGAGCCTGACAGTGAGGACACCTGCAAATTTACAGAACCTCTTATCTCGGGGGTAAGGCTGCTTATGGGCAAAATGGAGGAAGACCTTCTCCAACAGCGTCTCTGGGGGAGAAATGAAGGGAGGACCAATGGTCATCTAACATCTAACCTGGGATCACACATTTGTAACATGTCAATATATGCAGTGAGCATTTTTTTTTAATATAGTGCACAAAAAAGCGTGGGGGGGGGGGACATTAAGGTAGACCAGATATCCAGACAGTAGAAGTTTTATTCAAATTAGAAAATTATATGTAGTTGTTTCCCCAGGTTGTTGGACTTAGACATGGACTTGAAGATCATTCCTTTCATGTTTACTCAAGTATCTAGCTTCTTCTCAACTTGTCCCTCACAATCCATTTCATTTGGAGACCCAGCCATACCCACTTCTTAAAGTAGCCTGGAGAGGGATGGTAAGCAGGTTTGGTATCTTTGACTAACCAGGTAGAAGATGGGACTTCATCTCTTAATGCCACCGGCTGCATTTGGGGCAAAACTGTCCAGCTGTAGCTTTCTCTTGATGTTCTCGCGCTGATTTCTACCTCAGCCTCATTCATGTTGTTCCTTTCAAATCTGCACAGGGTCTGCAAAGGTCACTGGCTAACCTTGAGGGTGCTAGTAGTATAGTAAGTTAATTCTTTTAATAAAACAGACACTCAGCCCAAGTAGAACTGATCCAAATGACGAAGGGAATTTCCCCTACAAATCAGCTGTGACACTGTGAACAGTAGCATCTGGTGTGTGCTCAGTTAACCTTTGGTAAATCACTTAGATTTCTGTGTTCCTCAGGTGGTGTTTTGTTTTGTTTTTTGTTTTTGTTTTTTGTTTTTTTAATGTAACATGATAAACTTAGAGTTGTTTGAAGATTAAGTGACTTGTAAAACCCTGGTACACATGCCACATAGAAAAATGTTCTATAATCGTAGTTCTCAACCTGTGGGTCAAGACTCTTGGGGGGGGGGGTTGAACGATCCTTTCACAGGGGTCGACCAAGACCGTTGTTAAACACAGACATTTACATTACGATTCATAATAGTAGCAAAACTACGGTTAGAAGGTAACAACAAAAATAATTTTGTGGTTGGGTCACCACAACATGAGGTCACATTTAATACATTAGAGAGGTTGAGGAACACCGGTCTACAGGGTGAGCAAGATGGGACATAAGATAAAGGTGCTTGGTGCACATGCCTGTCGAATTGATTTGATCCCTGGGACCCACAGGTAGGAGAGAACAGACTCCTGAAAGCTGTCCTCCGACCTACAGCACACACACTGTGGCATACACATCCCTCTCTCTCACACACACACAAGAATAGTAATAGTAAAGAAGCTTATATTTATTGAATGGGAATGAAATTTTGCTTGCATGTTTGTCTATGCACCACATGCATACCCAGTGCCCTTGGAGGCCATCAGAGGGCATCAGATTCCCTGGGACTGGAGTTACAGTTGGTTGTGAGCTACCGTGTGAGTTCTGGGAATCAAACCCTGGTCCTCTGGAAAAGCAGAGAATGCTCTTAACTGCAGAGCTATTGCTCCATTTCACACACACACACACACACACACACACACACACACACATATATATATATATATTTAAGTTTTAACTAAAAAAAAAAAAAGATTGCTTATAAGGGCATCTCCTGTCATGATTCTTGCCCTGGTTGACCTGCGGCAACTCCCAGTTGCAGAACTCATGGCTTTGGTTACTGGAGTAAGAATGAAAGAGATGTAGAAGTTCTTCTCTAAGCTTCCCAGTCCATGTTGGCATTGAACCTAGCAGAGAAGTCAAGTTTGACTCTCCAAGGTTTGCTTCTCAAGTCTGCTACAATGGTTTTGAAGTCTAGTTAAACTACAGTCCTCTGTAACTTTGAGTGCAAAGTGAAGGTTGCTACCTTACCACTGTGCAATGAACCCCACCACTAAACCCACCTGTAAGCAGCTTAGGGGGAGGGAGACAGGCAAGCTCACCTCACTTGCCACTGAGTACTGCCTGGGTGGGGACCCTTCCCCACCTTTGAACACCAGGCTTTGAACTGTTGCCCAAGACATTAACACCTTTTCTTCAAGAAGACTCCTTAATTTGACTGTTCCCCTCAGGGAAGTCTACTTGCCAAAATTCCAACAGTAATTCTGGGCTGAGATCTTGGGGGTAAATTAGTATTGGATTTCTGGGCAATTTGCCCTAAATGCTAATGTAGAAAATGCACCTGGATTAGGACATTTTTCTTCTGATTCACGGATTCTTGGCCTAATTAAATGTTACAAACAAGAAGAAAACTGCTGACTTTTCTCTTTCCAAAAATAAGTCCGTAAAATAGGTGCTGCCTGGATCACAACTTCAGAGTGGGGGCTTGGTAACATTCACCTATGTCTCTCATGTCCCTCATGGCTCTGGGCCTAGCGCTTTGAAGATGTAGACATGTCACAAACATGACCATGGAGAGAATGTGCGATGGAGCTGACGGTTCATCTTGGGCTCAAACTCTCGTCCTACCTCTTACTCACTCATGGTGGATTCTTAAGTGAATGTTGGATCCCCTGGGAAGAATTCTCACTTCTAAAAGTGGTAGTGTAACTTTTCAGGGTTTTGGTAAGCTCTGAAGAAAATAGTATATATATATATATAAATGTTCCTAGCACATCTTCCTGTGTTGATTGCATGCATTGTGACTCAGTTAGGGTTTCTATGGCTGTGAAGAGACTCCACCACCACAGCAATGCTGATAAAGGAAAACCTTCAATTGGGGCTGTTTGACAGTTCGGAGGTGTAGTCCATTATGGTCATGGCAGGAAGCTTGGTGACACACACACAGACCTGGTGCTGGAGAGTTAGCTGACAGTTCTACATCCGAATAGCAGGCAGCAGGAAGGATCGGGTCATTGGGTCTGGCTCAGGCAAGCATCTGAAACCTCAAAGCTCACCCACAGTGACACACTTCCTCCAATAAGGCCACACCTACTCCCACAAGGACATTTACTGCTTTGTTACTTTTAAAAAACAAAAAACAAAACCAACCAACCAATCAACCAAACAACCAAATCCAAGCAAACAAAACCCACTAGCTGGATTTGTCCTGAGCTGAATCTGACATGTCCCCTGTGTTAAAAGCTTTGTAGAAGTGATTGGGTCATGAGGGCTCTGGCCTCCCATGGGCTAACATCAGTGGGAGTTGTCACTTGATGGCATTGGGGGAGGGTGGACAGTTAGGAGATGGGACATAGTTGGAAGGAGTGAGTTGATGGTAAGTTACCTTTGAAGAGGGTGTTGTGCCCTGCCACATGCCACATGCCCTCAACAGTGTCTCTGTCATATCCGTCTAGCTCTCCACAGCGCAGAAACAACAGATGCAAGAGGCCTCAGGCTGAGCCCCTAGCCACTGATCCCAAGTCTTTCCTGCTTTAAGTTGTGCCTTTTGGGAATTTTGTCACAGTGAGGAAAAATGATGAACATATTACATGCTTGGTAGAAGTCAGTCACTATTCATCTAGTATAATACATCATCTTAAAACATTTTCTGAGACAATTAAATCATTGTTATAGAAATTAATGTTTCTTTTAGAGCAGTGGTGAGGGGGGTCACATATCAGACATACTGCATATTTACGAATATTTTCATTATGGTTTATAACAGTAGCAAATTTTCAGTTATGAAGTAGCAACAGAAATTATTTTATGGTCTCATGGTCACCATGGCACGAGGAACTATATATATTAAAGGGTCACAGCATTAGGAAGGTTGGAAACACTGATCTAGAGCAAATATTTTTACTTCAGGTTATTGTAAAAGTTCATAATCTAAGACTCGGGTTAGAAAAATGAGGTTACTTCTTACTGAAAAAGATTATCAGATTAAAATCTGCCTTCCTTTTTTTCCTCCACAGCAAAGGTCATTAAGAAACGATAGATTTTAAGGAAAAAAGAATGGCGGCTCTGAATCCCCTTTACAACCAGATTAATATGCCGGGGTGGACACAGAGACCAGGCTGCCTATAGATTTCTTCCTTTTAAAACATTACTGAAGGAAGTACTGGAGCCAAATGAAAAATAAATCAGAATAAAAGATTCAAGAAGGAAACCAAAAAATACAGAACATAATGGTGACTATCACGCTTACCCTATCTGACGAACAGTTCTAAAGCCCAATGCAGATATTTAGAGCAGGAGCCACATGACAACACACAACAGTTTATACACCACAGATGTATTTAGGTCAGTGAGTCCAGAGAGGAAGGAGAGAAGTTAAAGCTTGGCTGAGGATATCATCTAGATGGCTGTGTGAAAGTATTATCCAGATTCTGAGTCGTTTTGGATGGAAATATAAAATCCAGTTATATTTGTTAAAGTAAAAACTGACAAAAACTGATAACGGGCTGGGGGTGGTGGTGGAATGAGTCGTTGGGTAAAGGCACTGCCATGTCTGATGGCTTGAGTTTAACTCTTGGGACCTAAATGGCAGGAAAGAATTGATATCTGCAAATCGTCCTCCGATATTCAAAAGCACACACGTGCACATGTGTGAACACACACGCATATGTGCGCACACACACACACACACACACAAATGTTAAAATAAATGTAAAATACAGACACAAGCTAAAAGCTAAGAAAGCAATGTGCAAATTGAAAAGACAAGGCAGGAGGCCTAAGGACAACCAAGCCAGTAGTAGCAAGAACATCACTGGCCAGAAGAGAGACCAATTGTTGACTTTTCCTTCAAACAACCCATCAGTACATCAGTGACAGGCTGTGACACGGACATGTGAGCCGAAATAAACTCTTTCCTTCCCTAGCCAATTTTGGCCAGTATTTCACCATAAGAGCTGTGTATTTCCTGGCTGGAGATGTTCTGGATCATCCTAGATGTTTTGGGTGGGAGCACACCTGCAGGTCTGGCTGGCTTCCCCGTTCTTAGCTACTCTTGGTGTCTGAAGCTGAGCGTCTAGCCCAGTGGTTCTATCTCAATGATAGATGTCTTCAATCTGTGGTCCAGTGGAGGCTCATCACTGGCTCTCCAGCATCCCTGTAATCTTTCTACATCCCACGTTCTTTCCTTTCATGCTTCATTCTCTCCCCCAACTTGGCCATTCTTGTTTCTTCAGCTTTTGGCCCAAGTGTGGTCCCTTACAGGAGACCACCACCTTGGTTAACCTTTGCTGGCCTCACTAATCCCAAGCTGAGACTTGAATCCTAGGGCTGGATTCTGGTTTGTTTGCAGATCTGACTTCTCCTTCAGAGTGCTTCTAGTTAGCAGGTGGTTTTACACCACACACAGGCCTGTCCTATAGTTAGGCATGCCATGAATATTTGTAGATAATTTTGTAGTGGTCTAGTGACCGGGAAATTTCTTTTAAAATTTAATTAAATTAATTAATTAATTTTTAAGCAAAAGTGAAGTGGGACAGAAGAGGCTCAAAGACGGAGCTGATTGGAGGACTCAGGGCAGGCGTGGATGTCTGTCTTCCTCCCTGGCACCTGTTATTTCAGTGAAAGAGAAGATTAAGCCACCTGCTGAGAGAACCAGGGAGTCACTGAGCTGGCAGGACCCTTGAGGAAAGTGGTTAAGGGTTTGAAACAGCTGGTATGGAGAACGGAAATGGGATAGATGAGAAACACTTGCGGGCCCAGCTGAGGACGGAGCTCATACATTTATAATGGGGCCCAGCAGCATGAATATGCAATTTTCTCCAGAAAGGCTTAGCTGTCCTGAGCTAGAAATAAGAAAAATAATGCTAATTATTGTTTATTCTTGCCGACTGTATGCCAGGTCCCTGCTATATGCTTAAGTTGCTTGATCGCTATCCTCAGGAGCCTGGGGTGCAGGTGTGTCCTTATTGTTATCACGTGGATGGATTCCAAGGTCACCACAACCCCGCACAGCTGCCAAGTGGCAGAAACAGACACAAGCCACAGACTGTCTCCAGAGGCCAGGACGCAGAGCTTTGCCATTCCTATGTCTCATCTGCTGGTCCTGTTGTGTTGACTCAAGCTAACTGGGGGTGGTCACGGGGAAGGCGATGAAGGGGCAGAGAGGCATGTTGTTAGAGTGATTAGCTGTGTGCTGAACACGGGCATGTTTGGAGACATCCAGATGACAAGGGACTAAAGACATCTGTGATATTAGGGAGCAGGCTGGCGAGGGGCAAGGGAGCAAGAGACAGAGAGAGAAATATGTGGTTTATGAACGAGTAGTGGCAGGTTCCACTAATGCTAATGGATGCTGGTGGGAATGGATCGGAACAAAGCGGAAAAAGGAAGGGGTTGAACCCTTGGGTCCTTCTGTATTGCATTTCTGACGTTTACAACTGGCATAATTGGTGACCCATTTTTCACTGATAAATAAAAGGGTAACCAGAAGGAACAGTAAAATCTCAGGAGACTGCACGCACATGTGTTCACGCTTAGGTGTGCAGGCCCTTGAAGGCCAGAGGTGCCACGGCCTGGAGGTCTTCCACAGTAGCTCTTTATCCATTGAGACAAGATCTCCCACTGGATCTGGTGATCAACAGCTGACTAGACTAGCTGGGCCCTGAGCTCTGGCTATCCACTCATCTCCGCCCTCTTCCTCCACAAGCACTTGGGTTACAGCCATGCACAGCTACAACAAGCTTCGGGAAGTAGTTTCTGGCGATCTGATCTTCAGTCCCACTGCATACATAGCAGGCCTTTTACTGCTCGAACCACCTTTCCAGCACCCCCACTTTTTAGAAATTTGAGACATGGGTTCATTATGTTGTTCAACCTATCCCCAAACTCCTGGACTCGAGTAATCCTGCTATCGAGGTCCCTAGAGTAGCTGGGGTTACAGGTGGGCATCACTGCACCTAGCTGGGACATTTTAGTTGTGGGACTTGTGAGTGTGATGGTTAGTGTTGATTGTTAACCTAAGGAGTAGCTGGAATTACCTAGGAGACAAGCCTCCAGCACACCTGTGAGAGAGAGAGAGATTAGCCTCTGGACACACTTGTGAGTGGTAATCTAGATTAAGCTAATTGATGGGGGCTGGGGAACCCACCCTATAAGTGGGAAGGCACCATTCCCTAGGCAGGGGTTCTGGACTACATAAAAAGGAGAAAAGATTCTATGTGCCAGAAACCATCTCTCTTCTTCTTGACTGCAGATGCAATGTGCCCAGGGACTTCGAGGTTCCGCCATCTTGATTTCCCCACCATGATGAATTACTCAGCCTGAGCAGACAAACGACCCTCAGTCTGAGCTAGCAGAACCCTTCCTTGTGTTACTTTTATCAGGAAATCTTATCACAGCAGCAGGAAAAGTAAGACAGTGAGCAAATATTTCTATTTTATAATGTCACCCAACCCATAATTTAATTAAGTGTAGGGGACTAGAAGGTTGTCATCTAAGAAAACAAATGTGCTCCTTTGAAGTTAAGAATAACTTCTTCGAGGCAGAGTTATACTCAAATATCTGAGAGACGTTTTGGTTTCAAGAGAAAGTAAAATTCGGCGAAAGTTAAGTTACTGTTATTATGGCCAATACAAACACTCAGTACATTCAGGAATGGTGGTCTTCTGTGTGGTCTGTCATATACGATGGGAATTCTATGAATGCTCTGTGTTCTGTTCGGGCTACCTCAGGGACCTAGGCTCAGTCAACATTTCCTTCTATGCTTTGAAACATTGAATCCAGGCATGAAGTCTCACTTACGCTAAGTCACGATTATCCTTCACCACTGGACTATAAAACAGAACCCTGACTCATGATCTCACTCATTGCTTTTCCTGCTGATGTTTGTCAGATATAACATGCGTGCGTGCCAAGTGATGAGAGATGAAACGGCATGATGTAATCAAGTGTGTTTGAAAGAGTGAAGGCCTCCAGGGTATTGGTAAACACATGGTTAATCAGAGCCTTGCAATATACTTCTGTGTTGTAGGGTTTTGTCAAAATCAAAGGAAATGTATTTGCTTTGGAACAAATAATTGTGGGAAATTTCTACAGTGGTAACTAGAATTCCCTTTGGTGTGTGAATGGCACTGCATAAATACTCAGTGTTGGACAAAGGATGAGATGTATTATATCCTTAATTATGGGATGGCGGCATTCTACCCTTGGCCTCGTACTTTGTTTGCCAGGAAAGAGCTATGAGAGGTGTGTCAGTAACAGAATCAAGGTTCCTAGCCAAAAACACTCCTGCTGAAACACACGAGTGAGCTTAGCTGCCTAACTCTGAATTCTCTACCCAGAGCAGTGACAAGGTATCAGTGGCTAACTCTCTCTCACCCTCGCTTTCTTCTGTGACATAGAGGGACTACTGTGACTCTGGTTTATATTTTCTAGGTTGTTCAAGCAACATGCAGAGCCTTTTCTGCTTAGTTATGAAAATGAATAGATATTAGTATGATGTTCTCCTAATGAAGAGTGAACCCAGATGAGGAGCGCTCTATGGGATACAATCTGTGAACCAAGAATGATATGTCATCACAGACCAAACAATACATTCTCTCCAAATAACTAAATATCAAAGCTTTTTCATTTGTTTAAAGTCATAGAAATACTCCTAAAGTAATAGAAATACAATGTTGGTGGCTCCAGAGGTCACTGGCCACAGCATGAGGTCAAACGGAAGTGTCAGAATCAGTAACATCCCTGTACTGAGGCACAGGGCTATGGGCAAGGAGGCCACACCCAGGGCTTCTGAAGTGCAGTTGATTCTTCCACTGTAGCTGAGCGTCCTTAAACCAATTATGACGAATTCTGCATTAACGAGCTGGAGAGCCTGGGGTTAGTTGATGACATTCGTACAGATCTATCAAGGCAGAAATAATGCTTGCTCTACTTTGCAAGGCAAGACTGTCTTCCAAGGGAGTCATTGCAGCATAGTAGGAAAAGTGAGTCACAGCAGAGACTGGGTCAGAAACAACAACTCGCCCAATCTCCTCAATGTCCCCCAACCAGAAACTCCACATTGACCTTATTCATCTCCATTTGGATTGCATTTTGGTTCTTGGGGGTTAGTGATGACCACGGATCACAAAAACACAATCATATCTTCCTTCTAGATGTAAGCCCTCCTTTATTTATTTTGTATCTTTTCTGAATTAAAAAAAAATCAGTTAATTCAAAACTGGTCCTGGGACAAATTCAATAAATACAAGAATAGCGACTAAGCACAAGGTCTCATACCATTCATTTTATGCAAACAAAAAATGTTCTATTATAAGTGAACAGTTACTTAAAGCACCACATATGCCCTTCTGCTTCAAAACAAAACAAAACTAGAGTATTTTAAAGAAGAGGAAAAAGCACTGTATGATTTATAATTTACATCCTGTGTTTTTAACTCTTCCAGAAAAACAATTAAGAACATTTCCCCCCCCTTTTTGAAACACACAACACACCCCTTTGAGAACTGTGGTATTTAATTCTTATGAGACCTTTACTGATAAGGCCTAACTGTTCTACTTGCACCTTGGTTTCAGGGGTTCTTGTCTTGTCCTGTTATTCTTCTTGATCTTTGCCGAAGCACTGTTATTAGGGACATGGGCCGAGGCCACACCGCACACCTGCACTTAAGATGGCCGAGTCATGGAAATCAGCAAGTGGAGGTCTCTCAGTAATCTGCAGGGACAGGCGTGGAGGAGAGTTATGTGCAGCTGGAGAGGCAGTGTGCTCCACATTGGGCCTTCTAGGTCTTAAGGAGGGAGAGTATGGTTTATAGGCTCACAGGGATGAGCCCAGGAGGGAAGCAGGAGGGATGGTCACATGACTGGTTCAACTGGAGCGAGGTGACAGAGATCAAGGTTACTTGGAAAGTGCTTAATTTGCAGAGTGAGAATCCATTTTCTCTCCTTGGAAAGAGGTTTCTCCTGAAACCTTGAATTTTGAAAAGGAATGGGGGAAACGGGAGGAACTATCCCAAACCTACAACCCAGACAAAATGGTGATGCTATTTGAGGAAAGACAATAGTTTAAACTTAAGTCACGGTTTGAGTGAGAAATAGACCCCTTAGGTTTCTGTATTTGAGTCTTGGTTCCCAGTTAGGGGCAATGACTGTGGGACCTTTAGGGGGAGTAGCCTTGCTGGAAGAGGCACATTATTGGGGGTTTGCTTTAAGGGTTCATAACTTCATTTCACCCCTCCCTCTCTTTCCTTGTGTGGATGAAAGTAATCAGCCACTCCTTGCTGCTGCTACCATAGTTTCCCTGTCACATGGATCCCAACCCTCTGGAACCATAAGCCAAAATAAACTCCTTGTTCCTTAAGTTGCTTTTGGTCACAGCATTTTTGCCACAGAAACAGAAAAAGCACCTGACACAACCTGGCTTTGCAGGAAGTGGTTAAGGGTTGTTAAAGGAAAGATGGCTGCATAGGAAAGCTGAGGCTGGGTTTTTGAGATTTGCAAACAATGCTCAGGGCTGCAGAGATGGCTCAGCAGTTAAGCACTGGCTGCTCTTCCAGAGGACCAGGGTTCAACTCTCAGTACCCATATGCAGCTCACAGCTGTCTGTAGCTCCTGTTCCAGGGGACCTGACACCCTCATACAGACATACAGGCAAGCAAAAGCAATGCATATAAAACGATAATTAAAAACAACAACAACAACAACATTCAGTGTCTACAATAGTAGTACTTTGCGGGGAGACACTTGATAGAGGATATAGATTAAGACCCTGGTTAGGATTTTGAAGATACATAAGAATGGGTATTGTGGCCTAGTAAAATCTGCAGCATTAACCACCATACAGAGGCTTTAAAAGACCCCATGAGTAGTGAGAATAAGAACTGTTTTACAAACTGAAGGAAAATCATGGCTGAGAGACAGTTTAGTAGGGTTATTATGAAAGAGCTATTTGAGTTAATATAACGGTTCTCTTGGGGTTTTGTTTGTTTGTTTTCAAGACAGTGTCTTAGCTATATAGTTTTGACTCTCCTGGAACTCAATATATAGACTAGGCTGGCCTTGAACTTACAGAGATGTGCCTGCCTCTGCCTCCTGAGTGCTGGCATTAAAGATGTGCACCGCTGTGGCACCGCTACAGATACCTGGATTTAAATTAAAGATTGTTTGCAGACAAGGCGTTGGCAAGTTGACATAACTGAAGGTGTATGAGATATGAATCTCAGAAGAGTTAACACACAAGCAATGAGGTGCCTGTACTTGTTTCCATGGTGACACCAATTATACTCTTGATTGGTCCATCCTCCCGCTAGACTACTAATTCCTTTGGAATCAGATAGACTTCATTCTCCCTACTACTCCTAGCACCTCGGACAGGGTTTTGTGTATGTCCTTGTCATAGCCTCACTATCACATACATCAGTAAGAACAGTGTTGAAATATCTGAGACGTCTAGATGACTTGAAAAAGCTGAGGCACAGAAGCAATGAGGATGGAGAAAGAGCCTTGATGTCAGAGGTAGGGAATGGAACATGTTTGTGACTGGAGTTCGCTTACCTACTATGAAACTTTTAGGAGACCCACATTTGGGGTCTGGACCTTAGAAAGATGAGCATATGAACAGTGAGTTCTCTTTCCCTGGACCACTGGGTATAGCCAGAAAGGAACACAAAGGAAATGCTATCCTCAGGGGTAACCTGCTACTGAGGAGAAAGGATAAAGAGAATGTATGTTATTCTTGGCAGCCCAGAGCCAGGGAGGTTCATTGTGTGGAGGGATGGGATTGAGGAAAGCAGGATGAGAGTGTGATGAAGTGTCAGAGGGTGAACATCTCCACGCATCCCAGTCTCTCAGCAAAGATGAGGGTGATGAGCGAGAGGCAGTCAGAGGCCACAGCGGTGATACTGACTGCCATTGTTGAAATAACAAAAGGCAGCTCTATTAGTGCCTTTTCTGTGTTGTTGTTCTAAAACACCATGATCAAAGCAACGTGTAGAAGGGAGAGCTTATAGCTGTGGTTCCAAGGGATGGGTCCATCACAGCAGGAGGCCTAGCAACCAGCAGTGAGCGTGGTCCTTAGAGCAGAAGCTGAGGGCTCACGGCTTGAACTGCCTGCACAGAGCAGGAAGCGCTTCAAATAGAGAGAGCCTTTGCTCTCAAAGCTCACCCCAGGGACATACGTCCTCCAGCAAGGTCACACCTCCTAAGCCTCTCCAAACAGCACCATCAACTGGGGACCTCACACACATGACCCTCCTCCTCACCAGTGGTCTTTACTAAGTTCTCCCCGTGCATGAACCGCTGCCCCGAACCCTTTCCCGGATTTATTCCTGTGAGTCACACAGCAGAACTATGACAGATTATATAAAGACATTCTTATTTTCGAGAGAATATAACAGCTACTTCCTTGCTGTTGGTCAGATTTCCAGGACCTGTCTCCGTACTCCTTACACATCTGGTCCCCTGACAAAGGTCTTATGTTCAAAGTAGGATTGCTTTTTCACAGGGGTGTCCTATGTCCACCCAGGAGCAAGTGTTCTAAGATCTCAGGAGGTTTCAGGCCGACTGCTCTCTTAACCAGTGTTCAGGAGAAGGCCAGTTGATTTTCTTCAGCCTGGGTGACCTTCAGAGTGTCCCTGTGAATCACAGCCTGGAGACAGCAGAAATCACAGCACACATATGTTATGAACTTAGACACTCTCATTTATTTCTTTTCTCATTAATTAACTTATTTTTATTTCATGTGCATTGGTGAGGCCTGTATGTATGTCTGTATGAGGGTGTCAGATCCCCTGGAACCGGAGTTACAGACAGCTGTGAGCTGCCATGTGGGTACTGGAAATTGAAGCTGGATCCTCTGGAAGAGCTGCCAGTGCTCTTAACCACTGAGCCCTCTCTCCAGCCCTGACACTTTCCTTTCTTAAGAAAAGCCTAGATGGCTCTGGAAAAAAATAGCTTTGCTGACGGAAAAAAAAAAATGCCTGTTTTACAACATACTGAAAAGGACAAGGTCATTGATGACTCTCTCTTTCTTTCTTTGTGTATGTGCATGTGTGTATGTGTGAGTTCATGTGTATGTGTACGTGTGAATGTATGTATACAAACAGAAGTGTGTGTATATGTGAGAGTAAATGTGTGTATGCATATTTGTGAGTGTATGTGTGTACATATATATGAGTGTGTGAATGTGTATATACATATGTTTATATGTATTATGCATATTTGTGAGTGTGTATGTATATGATTGTATGTGTGAATGAGTGTGCATATGTGTGAATGTGTATATAAGTGTATATATGTGTGTATATGAGTGTATGTATATATATGAGTATATATGTGTATATGTATATGTATATGATTGTGTGTGTGAATATGTGTGCATATGTATGAGTGTGTGATGCATATGTGTGTGTATATGTAAATTGTATATAAATATGTGTATGCATATGTATGACTGACTGTGTGTATTGTGTGAGTGTGTATATATGTGTGTATGTATAAATATCCGTGCCTGGGTGTACATAACCTCCACTAAGAATAGAATGGTCAGTGCTTGTCTGTAGAGGCACCTTGTTTTTGATAGTCAATAAGGCAGACCATATGCGGTCCTGTGGTCACCATATATACATACCTTATATATACACCATATTTACCTTAGGAAATATAGTCAATTTGCTTCTTAAATTTAAGTCCTGCCCCGTGCATGTGTTAGTATGGGCTGAATTGTGACCACTGGGAAGATGGCGGAGCAAAGACAAGTCCTTACAGGGTTAGTATATACAAGAGAGAAAGA
Organism: Mus musculus; assembly: GCF_000001635.26. Lineage (NCBI taxonomy): Eukaryota > Metazoa > Chordata > Mammalia > Rodentia > Muridae > Mus > Mus musculus. The sequence continues at coordinate 131,046,685 of NC_000069.6, read as the reverse complement.
CAAACTAATCCCCAGGTCTGTCTAGAGGCAGCTAGTCAGTGGTGTGCCAGGAAGGAGGGAGGGGACTCCAACAGAGCATGGAGAGCTCTGGCCAGGAGCCTGAAAGCCTGTACCAGGGCCAAGAAGCCATCAGACTATCAGGAAGTGGAGCGCATGCAGCCGGCCCATAGTTGTTTCCTGAATCTCTATTATTACAAGCACACAGTGGGTCTCACTCCTGGAGGGATGAAGGTGCTGTTCACCAGTTGAGTCCAGAGGCAACCGGGGAAGTTTGTCCTGAAAGAAGGTTGATAGGAGCCTTTGGTTTGTGTTTCCAGCACGTGGGAGGAATTTGTAGCACCTGCCTTTCTGGCTTTCCCTGATAATGACACACACATATATGTTGTCCTATCTCGGCAGCAGAAAAGTAACACACAGCTACCCAGTATCACTTCACAATGAATCAGTTCTGGGCTGTGCTCCTTCAGTTCAAAGTGTTGCTCATCTTAAAGATAGTTACCTCACCTCGCCATTATTCCATACCACACACCAGGTCTCACATGTGTGAAACCAGGCCTGCCACTTGACAGGTGCCGATCACCTTAGGAAGCCTCTTGGAGTCTCCCTCTCACTTCTAGGAAACAGAAATAACCAGGGCTCCCTTGCCCAACTGCGATGAAATGAGATGTCACAGACAGGCCATACCACTCAGTGCTAATGTCCAGCAAGCATTCAGAGGCTGCAGCTCTCTCCCTCATGGCACATGAATGTCACATGGCAAAGCCAAGGCTGTTTAGCTGGAGACACCGAGCTCACCGGTAGCCGGAAGAAGCTACCAGGCACTTATCTGGCTCCATTAGCTCTTAGAGTCCCGAAGTTTCTAGATGGTTTCAGACAAACAAGTGACCCGAGTTACGGCTGACAGAGCAGCCTTGCTGAACCCCAGACACATTTTTGACCTGAAGAAGTGTGAGCAAACAAAAATGGTGGCTGTTTTAAGCAACTGAGCTTTTGAATAATCTGTTATATTTAACGATAACTGCTAAGCTGCATTATTTTATTTACATAAAATTTAAAAGCAGGCTAATCCGTACTGATGAAAGTCAGAAGAGTAGTCATCTTTGATGGGAGATGGAAGGAAATGTTTGTTACACTGGTTGATGAGCAGCTCAGCTTATTCACTTGAGAATTCATCCAGATGTGTACTTCAGATTGGTATGTTCATCACACACACACACGGGCACACATACTCCCTGCATGTGATCCAGATGTGCAGGCGAGTCCGTGAGCACACACAAGGACTGACAGAGGCAGAATGTACACAAGACGGTCTGTCAGCCATGCTAGTGAAGATGGGGGCCATTAACTTAAAGTATGCCTCTTTCCTTCTGCCTTGAGCCAAGTACTCTGCTAGGGATAAGCAGTTGAAGAAAACATAATGTGTAAACTACATGTGCCAAGTGAGGCCAATGCAGGGGCAAAGCTTATTATTGTATCAACAAAAGGGCAGCTGAAGACATAAATTATAATTTAAAAGCTGGATTATAAAGCCATGTTTTTGTTTGTTTGTTTGTTTGGTTGGTTGGTTGGTTTTTCAAGACAGGGTTTCTCTGTGTAGCTCTGGCTGTCCTGGAACTCACTTTGTAGACCAGGCTGGCCTTGAACTCAGAAATCTGCCTGCCTCTGCCTCCCAAGTGCTGGGATTTAAAACGCCAGATTTAAAGAGGCAAACTGAGTAAGTTCTGTTTTATTATGGTTCAGGTGCATAAACAGACATACAGAATGGCCTGTTATCCTTTAAAACACATTATATATTTATGAGACTTGATGTCATGCAATCCATGGCCTTCCAGAACAGGGGGTGCGATTCTTGTGTTTAGATCACATTTTTGTACTTGACACTGCAGCATCAAAAGCAAAGAGTGGCCAATCAGTTTCATCCATCTTGTATTAATTATCAGGCAAAGGTTAGGATGTTTCCAGAAAATATGCCTCTATGTTCGGCTTCTGTTAAAGCTAAAACTCTTCAATGAATTGAGTGAATCTGGACAAAGCTGAACAGAGCAGAGTATGAGTTGGGTGGGTGGGGTCATTAGAGTCTTCATAAGTGTACACACACACACACACACACACACACACACACACACACACAATTAGCCAATGTCATCAGCATTGTATGAAGCTTCAAATCTGGACAGGTCAACATAAATATATTTCTTTTTTTTTTCAGTGTGAAGAACTCTGACCAGCTGAGTAGGCATGGCTGCCCCTCATTCCTGAGTTTCCTGAACTGCCAGGGAAACCTTTACTATTTAGTACAACAGTCTAGGCAGACGATTACCTAGGTAATGTCTCTGGCTTAGGCACCTGTATGCAGAAGTCAAGGTGTGGTGGATGACTCCACTGGGGAAGGTTGCTGGGGTCTGCGGGGTTTTTCTTGTTTGGATCTGAGTTCTGACAACTGTCTGATCATAGCTGGGTGCTCAGCACAACAGAGCGGGACGGTTCACGCATGGAGACAGAACTGTCACATGTGTGTTTTAGAAATGAAACCTGCATAAAGTGAACAACTCTACCACATTTTCTTTCTCTCTCTTCATTGTGAGCTGTAGTGTATGCACTTTTTATATTCCTGATCATCTACCAAGAGTTACGAATTCAGAATAACAAACTATTTTGTAGCCAGTCTGAAAATGCAGTTTTTTTTTTCAACAGAAATATATATAGCATATGTATTTTCAGTGAGAAGAGAAACAGGGTGGGCCCAAACTTCAGGTGAGGTCAAGGCTATAAGCAACTGGCAGTCACAGGAAGGGGACCAGGGCCTATGGTACTTCTTATGAAAGGCTCTAGCTTAAGAACTTAACAGAATGTAACAAGTTTTGAGAGGAACTTAACAAAAACTTAACAGTTTTGAGAGTAAAGCTGTCTCAGCACATGAGGAGTACTCTGGCCTATTGTATGAGCCAGCACGTGTCTTCCTCAGTTGCTTTCTGCCTTATTATCTGAGATAGAGCGAGAAATCTAAACTACTCATCCTAAATCTCTCCTAATTGCTCAGTCTGCCCAGAGCTGTTTGGAGCAGGGAGCATCCAAGGCAGGTCCTGAGCAAGAGCCAACCTGATGCATTTTCATCCAGACAGCAGGATCTCACTGGTCCAAACAATGCTATCCCCTCACAATGCTTTTGTAAACAGAATTCTAATTCATGAATTCACAAGTAGCGGTTTCCTGTTTATGGCTATGAAACAAAGTTTACTCATAAATTTTATTTTAATCCTGACTCCAGATACACAGCTGGATACAAAGTATATACTTGTGTGTGTTTATAGGGCCCCTGTGCCCCATGCAGACATGCACAAAGCTAGAGAAACATTGAATCATTGGCCTTGGATCTGAAAAGATTAATTAGTACCTACTGATTGATCCTCTGAATCTTAATTCATGGAAATGGAAATTAAGAACACCAAACTTGCTTATGTCCATTGTACCTCTGGGCTATAATGAATGAACAATTTGTAGAAATTTAGAATTCATAGTTCATATGGGGAAAATTTCCTAAACAGAACACCAATGACTTATGCTATAAGATCAACAATAGACAAATGGGACTTCAAAAAATTACAAAGCTTCTGTAAGGCAAAGGACACTGTCAATAGGATATAAGGACAACCAACAGATTGGGAAAAGATCTTTACCAATTCTACACCCAATAGAGGGCTAATATCCAATATATACAAAGAATTCAAGAAGTTAGACTCGAGTGAATCAAATAACCCTATTAAAAATGGGGTACAGAGCTAAACAGAATTCTCACCTGAGGAATACCGAATGGCTGAGAAGCACCTAAAGAAATGTTCAACATTCTTAGTAATCAGGGAAATGCAAATCAAAACAACCCTGAGATTCCACCTCACACCAGCCAGAATGGCTAAGATCAAAAATTCAGGTGACAGCAGATGCTGGTGAGGATGTGGAGAAAGAGGAACACTCCTCCATTGTTGGTGGGATTGCAAGCTGGTACAACTACTCTGGAAATCAGTCTGGCGGTAACTCTCAGAAAATTGGACATAGTATTACCTAAGGACCCAGCTATATATAAAAGATGCCTCAACATATAACAAGGACACATGCTCCATTATGTTCATAGCAGGCTTATTTATAATAGCCAGAAGCTAGAAAGAACCCAGATGCCCTTCAACAGAGAAATGGATACAGAAAATGTGATACATTTACACAATGGAGTACTACTCAGCTATAAAAAACAATGACTTCATGAAATTCTTAAGCAAATGGATGGAACTAGAAAATATTATCCTGAGTGATAAAATGTTATCCCCTTTCCCAGTTCCCTTCCCTGCCCCCAGAATCTCCCTATCCTACCCTCTCCCCTGCTTCTATGAGGGTGCTCCTCCCACCTCCCCTGCCTCCCTGCCCTGGCATTCCCCTACACTGGGGCATAGAGCCTTCACAGGACCAAGGGCTTCTCCTCCCATTGATGTCTGACAAGGCCATCCTCTGCTACATACGCGGCTGGAGCCATGGGTCCCTGCATGTGTCCTCTTTGGTTGGTGGTTTAATCCCTGGGAGCTCTCGGGTGGGTGGATGAGAGATCTGGTTAGTTGATATTGTTTTTCTTCTGATGAGGTTGCAAACTCCTTCAGCTCCTTCAGTCCTTTCTCTAGCTCCTTCATTGGGGACCCCTTGCTCAGTCCAATGGTTGACTGCGAGCATCTGCCTCTGTATTTGTCAGGCTCTGGCAAAGCCTCTCAGGAGACAGCCATATCAGGCTCCTTTCAGCATGCACTTCTTGGCATCTGCAATAGTGTCTGGGTTTGGGATAGATAGATGTATATGCGCTAAATCCCCAGGTGGAGCAGTCTCTGAATCGTCTTTCCTTCAGTCTCTGCTCCACACGTTGTCTCTGTAACTCCTCTCATGAGTATTCTGTTCCCCCTTCTGAGAAGGACTGAAGCATCCACACTTTAGTCTTCCTTCTTCTTGAGCTTCATGTGGTACGTGAATTGTATTGGGTATTCTAAGCTTTTAGGCGAATATCCACTTATCAGTGAGTGCATACCACGATAATTATTTTTATCTAATAAAAAAGGAAAAAATAGTTCATATCTCTGACTCTTGTCTCAAGAAATCAGGTAGAGAGAGTAGCTTAGCTAAGAAAGACAGCCAATAACAGCCTCTGGCCTTCATTAGTCTGTACACACACACACACTTAGACATGGAAAGTGGAAAAATTCATAATGTAATGAGAAAAATCAATCACTAGAAATAGATCCAGAAATAACACAGTTCAGAAAATCGGTAGCTGAAGGTACTTAAAAGGAGCATCATATGCATTCTCCACATGTGCAGAGCAGTAAAGGAAACCATGAACACGATGAGAGTAGATGCAGAAAACAGAAACTGACCAAAGCTAATTTATCCAGAGGTTTAAGAAAAATGCTCCCAATGAAAACCATTCTAGATGGGGTCAACTGTAGGTTAAATACTGGAGAAAAGGATAGTGCATTTGAACACATAGCCACGACTGTGGCTAGGAAAACACTGAAATAAAAACTCACAAAAATCAGAAGAGTTTGAAAACGACATAAATAAGCTTGCTATTTTGTTGCCTAACTAAAAAATATAATAATCAGAAAAAAGGAAAGGGAAAAAAAAACCAAATACAACATCAATAAGTCTTGGGAAAATGTTAAGCGATTATATACATCATCTATCTGTCTATACATACCTGTGGGTTGGACATATGTACTTATGAATGCTGGAAAAGTATTCTATTACCTCGAGTTATCCTCGGTCCTTTAAATTTAACTTAACCTCGTTTGTATTTAAGGCAGGAACTCACTAAGTTGCCCTCCTGGTGTTTAACTTGCTCAGCAGTCCAGCTGGGGCTTGGCCTTGTGATTATTCAGTCTCAGCCTTCTGAGTAATTAGGCTAATTGGCCTGTGTCACCAAGTCTGGCTAGTGGTCCTACACATTTAAAAGTTATTTATGTTGTGGTGCTAGGAATCTAATCCAGGACCTTGTGCACACCAGGCAAGTACTGCGTTATGAGCCACATTCCTAAGCCACAAACACAGTTTTTAAGATAACTAGATTTCTAGTTAAAATGTTTCCAATAACAAAAAAGCTCGAGTTCAGATGAATGTAATTAAGAATCCTACAAAACATTTTAGAGCCAGATGATGCCAAATCTGTACAAACAGTGTGGAGATTGCTTCATATCTGTCTACCCCGAGGCCTCACATTTCTCCTCCAGGAATTTACTCAAGAGGAAGGAGAGGGAATTTCCACACAAGTAGTTGTATACAACATGGAACCTTTAACTCTCCAGCTGGGCTCATTAGGAGGTAAGTCGTTCAGCAAACTGGTATATTCAGAGGATGGATCACTGGCACAAGGAAAAAGGTACTGACACACAGCACAGTATGGAATGCTTTCTGAATAGAATAGACACTGGTGATTCCATCTGTGTAAAATTCTAGATAATACAAACAGACAGAAAGCAGAGTGAGGAGAGTAGAGGAGGTAACAGACAGGACAGAGTGCAAAGGGACATGAGGACACATCTGGGGTGTTGGAAATATGTCATCTTGATTGTGGCATTGCTTTTTAGAAGCATATACATAGATAAAAGGCCGTCAAGGTATATATATGCTTTAAATACAGTCAATGTATTGTAAACCTAATCACCAATCAGGCTAGCAGCATGGAAGAAAGAAGAAAAGAGAAAGAAAGGGTGGAGAAAGAGGGAGAGCACTTTGCTGGCTGGTTTTGTCATCTCTAGGGGCAGCTTGGGGTCCAGGTTGAGCTTGGGCACCATTTGGCTTGGTTGGTTGCTGGCAACAATGAGCCATGCTATGCAGGCACGAGAGCCTGGGAGAGGAGCTACAGTGCTTCCCATTGGCACCTGGGTCTTTGTGTCAGGACATTTCTTGGTGCTGTGATCAAACACATGGCATGAAGCAACTCAAGGGAGGCCTGGTCAATTTTGGCTTCACTGGGGGAGAGTTCTAGTCCATCCTGGCAAGGAAGGCATAGTGGCAAGACTGGTCACCTTGTACCTCTGTCAGGAAGCAGGGAGAGGACAGAGGGTCCACTTCCCATAATCTACTTCCCTCAGCTATACCCCACAGCAAGGCCCATCTCCAGCAAGGGATCAAATGTCAAATACACAACATTCATGTTTAACCACATCGGCCATTTTAAAGAAGCCTTAAGAGACGGTAGCAGCTGCAGGTATCTTGGGAAGTGAGTGTACACAGGCAGTAATCCTTGGATTTAGGACAATTCCTTTTGCTTAAAGCACATTTTTCACTCAATTACAAATCAGCTGGAGGGAGAAACAGAGAAACCCCTTGCTCTCCAGCTATGAGGGACTTGAATAGGATTCTTGAGGTGTTTAAACTAGTTGAACCTCTAATAACCTCAAGATACCTTTGACAGATCTGCCCTGGGACCCGGGACTACTCACAAGGAGACTGGGAAGTGTCCATTTTCCTCACCTTTTCCATTGGACTTCAATGTGAGATAGACTTTATGGTAAAAGATCCAGAAAAGAAATCTAAATAGCTAACTTTGAGTACTTTGAAGGCTGAGATTTCTGGAACCGTATCACCATTAGGACAAAAAAGAAGCCCATGTTATCCTGGGTAGTTTCTCCTGTTAGCACAGCCACCTGAGATGTTGGCCCTTCACACGGGCTGAGGGCTGAATCTCAGTGTAGAGACCTTTCCCATTCTCCCCTGAATCTGCATCTTGATGTCCAAGATTCATTTTTCCAATGTCCCCCTCAATTTCCATTCTGGTGCTGCTGGCAGACTCCAGGGAGCTGTTCCCGACTCTATGTGTGTGCGCACGCACATGACTGTGCATTTAATGCACACACAGTCTTCCCTCTTCCTCCTCAAGAGAGCTTGCAATTACTATGAGGACCTTTCTTGCCAGACTGCAACTTCTTTCCATCAGTCTACGAAGCATGCATCTACTGAGCATTCGCGGTTTCTTCTCCATGGGTTGGGTTCCTGTCTATCACTCAGCTTCCAGAACACTGCGAGAAACAAAAGGCGCTCTTGTCTCTTCTAATACGATTTATAATTATCTCTCATTATTTAAACATTTATCTCTTTTTCAAGCAGTAGCTAGATAGAATTACAAATCATAGGTCAATGTTCTATGGCCAAAGATGATCAAAATATTATTTTTAAACGAAGAGAAAAATATAAGAAAAAATAATCTGAGTCCTGAATGTTACTTTATTTTGGAAAAAATGAGAAAAAGAAAAATAATATTAGAGTGTTTTGATTTAAGAAAATGATATGAGCTGTGTAAGCATAAAGACCTGCATTTGGCTTCCCAGCACCCATGCAAAAGACTTACCGTGACAACAGACTCCTGTAATCCTAGCGCTTGGGAAGTGGAGACAAGAGGATTTCTAGAACTCACTTGCCAGGCAGTCCAATCAGCAAATCAGTGGGCCAGCCTGTAACTTCAATGCTCAGACGGTGTTAGCGGGATACCTGGAGCAAGTTGCCAGGTCTATATCGGGGAACTCTGGTTTAATTGAGAGATTCAACTTCAATTAATAAAGTAGAGAATGATAACAGAAGAATTGCAATGTCAACCTCAGGCCTGTACACCCATGCATATACATGTGCATTATATACACAGTTATGTGCATGCACACACACATATGTCCACATGCATCACATAGACATACACAGGCCTATGTATACTCAAATGCTTATACATACACGTCACATACACATGTACATAAAAACGTGTGGTGAACAGGCAGAAAAAGAAACTCATCATAGAACTGTGATATCCAGACACTCACACATGTTCATGAACATATGTATGTACATGTACATGCTATATATACATGAACATAGCTCATACCTACATACAAAGCAACATAAGTAATAGCTCTTATTCAAACTGGACTTCTTATATTTGATTTTACTAACAGTATGTTATTGATCTTGGTTCTAAGGTATAAAAACTCCCTTAAAAACACATACACACACTCAAATGGACACTTTAAAAATTTTACATGTTTTTGGTTAAATGCAAGTGAGCAAATGAGCCTTGAATGGGCAGATGTTCTTTTTTGCTTATTCTGCAGTAAGGACCACTCCTTTCTTCTGAAGGTCTTTTATACCTTCATTAAGAACTTTGGACTCCTAGCTCAGCTTTCTGAATTACTTCTGGCTTCACTTCCCATGTATAACCATTCACATGTCTGTTGTGGCTCCTTGAGAAATCTTATGACTTTGAATTGCTGCCTCTAACTCTGACCTCTCGTGACTCGGACATTTTCATTACTAATTGTGTTTCAACATCTCTTGCACCATGTCACCAGCGCCTCACACTCGCCAGGGACACCATTTCCTTTCATTCTCAGCCATGGTCCTCAACTCGGATTTTCTAATTACTGCTACTGCCAACTTCCAGTCATTCTACTGAGAAATACTGGGAGGCTCAAGAGATGGCTCAACAAGTGATACCATTTGCTGCTCTTCCCAAGGACCAAGTGCAGCTCCCAGCACCCACATTGGGGTTCACAACAGCCTAAACTCAGCTCCAAAGAGTTCAGCTCCCTCTTCTGGGCTCCACAGGCAACAGCACACAGGAGACGAACACACTCTCTCTGTCTCTCTGTCTCTCTCTCTCTGTCTCTTTCTCTCTCTGTCTCTATTTCCTATATCCAACCATTTTTTGAAACAGTACTTTTAATTTATATTCAGAGGAACCTGAACTACTTTCCTTCGTTTTCATGCCCTCTGGCTCCTCTGTAATCCAGGTTCTAAGGTTCTCTTACCTGAATAACTTACTCCCTTCTCATTCTTTCCTCCCCAACACGTTCCCTTAGTCATTTTCTGTTAGGATAGCCATTCCACAGGGAGGGGGCTTGTCTTGGATTTTACCCTTTCATTCTCAATTATATTTCCATGCACTCATCCCCCACAAAGAAATGAAAAATCCATGACAGAACCAAGAGTAGAAAGGCAATGAGCTCCATCCGCTGTGTTGTGACTCGTGCACCTGTACCTACGTTCTGCCTTCCTCATCACCCAGCATTGATGCTTCCCTGTTTTCCTTACTGTGTCACCGGTGCCCACACAGACATTTATTTCCCTATATGCATATATATTAGAAGCTAGGATCCACATATTGCGTATTGTTCTTTCTGAGATTGTATGACCTCACTCAACATTATGCATTGTGCTTATTCTATATATTTTTTAAAAGATTTATTTAAGTAAGTAAGTACACTGTAGCTGTCTTTAGACACTCCAGAAGAGGGCGCCAGATCTCATTACAGATGGTTGTTAGCTACCATGTGGTTGCCGGGAATTGAACTCAGGACCTTTGGAAGAGCTGTCAGTGCTCTTAACTGCTGAGCCATCTCTCCAGCCCCTATAAATTTTTTTTGTTTGTTTTTTGTTTTTTGAGACAGGGTTTCTCTGTATAGCCCTGGCTGTCTTGGAACTCACTTTGTAGACCAGGCTGGCCTTGAACTCAGAAATCCGCCTGCTTCTGCCTCCAGAGTGCTGGGATTAAAGGCGTGCGCCACCATGCCCGGCTCAAAATGTTTAAATTTTATTTTTCTTTAGAGCTGAATAGCCTTCCAGATGTTCCCTATCCATTCTTCTGTTGATGGACAACATGATTAGCTCCACTCCCTCGCTCTAATGAGTAAAGTAGCAATAACATGGAGGTGCAGATATCACTGTGGTAAGGGTGGAGTTCTCTCGTATGTTCCTAGGAATGAAATGCCCGGGCCACATGATAGTTATATTTAAAATTGTTTCAGGAACCTTCAAGGTGACTCCCGGAATGGCTGCATTAATTTGCACCCCCACCAGCAGTGGCTAAGGGATCCTCTTTCCCACATCCTCTACAACATTTGTAGATTTCTTGATGATAGCCATTCGCCTGGGTGAGGTGAAGCCTTAACATAGTTAAAATTAGCATTTTGCTGATGGCTACAGATGGTAAACACTTTTCAAAATAGTTAATTGGCTATTTGTGTTTCATTAGGTGTTTTTTTTTTTAAATGTCTATTTATTTCATCAATCCACTTATTGGTCGGTAATTTTATTTCTCCAGGGTCTAATTTCTGAAATTCTTTGTAGATTCTGGGTATTGTCTCTTGTCTGGGGTACGTCTGGTGAAGATTCTCTCATTCTGTGGGCTGACTGTTTCCTTTGCTGTGCAGAAACAGGATGGATGTTCATCTAGATGCACAGACCGTGGGGTCTGGCTAACTGTGTGATGTGTTCCAATTTGTAAGTCCTTTATATTGAAGTCTTGATTAATAAAAAAGAAATTCTTAGCTTAGAGACTTGAGTTTTCTTCCTAAGTTTTTGCTTGGTGTTCCAAGCACACATAATTAAAGGTCGGGACTGCTTCACCATCACCTAGGAAATGAAATCCCACCTCTTGATTTGATGTTTAATCTCATAAAACCTTCCCTCATGTATTATTTTCCAACCTTTGCTTGTTTGTTTTATTGCTTTTCCATACAAATTTCCTCTGTAGGAACTGTGAAAAAACGACATCATTTTCAACGCTAAGGTGCCATTTTTAATGGAGGTTAACTGGGCGTAGCCACTTCTGGCTTGCTGCTGAGATAGCCCTTTGCTTGCCCATCTGTTCTAGCACTCATGCTGTGCTCCGTGAGGAAAGCATCTGTCTCCACAGCTGCCTTGTGTAGCTGGAGAGAGCAGAGATTGTCTCACACACTAGTGTAAGGGATAGTGGTTAGCACAGAGTCTTCCCCAGGAAAACAAAGGGAACACAATTCAGTAACAGAGGAGAACCCAGGCTCCTTAGCCTTCTTCCTCTTATAACTCAGACTAGGTAACAACTCGTGAATAAAATTCCCAGGATGATAAGAGAAAATTATTTATCTTATTAGTTCTTCTTGTAAGTATGTGAAATTTTACAAAGCACACACACACACACACACACACACACACACACACAAACCCACTGATATGTTAATTACATACTAACGAAAATGAGAGTTGTAGATAGTTTGCCAAACGCCTATCTGACTGTGTCCACTGAGTACCATGGGGAAGAAAGCATGACTCCCTTCCCCCTCGCTGGAGAGATGACACCGTAGTTTACATGGGTGTGGTGAATACAAGAAGCAGATTAACAGCCTCTGAGCACCTGGGTCCACTCCCTTCCATACTCTCTGCGATAGCAGGAGATTAAATTATTTGACAATTACTTTTCTTTCATAACTTTGCTTTGGAGAGAGGAGTCTCATGAGAATGTCCTGTTGTCTTTTGTGGGCTTGCATATGTTTTACTTTCCTTTTAGATCCTTGGGGCCCTGCACTCCTTTGTGGTAATGATGGATAGTACTCACCCACTACACAAAGGCCTATGTAGATAAAGGACTCTGAGACCTGAGCATTTTCAAAAACATACTTGCTTTAGCTTCTTGGCTGTCAAGGGAAACAGAAAAAAAATTTTTTTTAAACATAGGTTTTAAAATTTTAGTGAAAGCTGGTGATCACAATATTAATGATTAGACTATGTGGTGGTTTGAAATGCTAGGCCCAGGGTGTGGCACGATTAGGAGGTGTGGCCTTGTTGGAGTAGGTGTGGCTTGTTGGAGGAAGTATGTCACTGTGGGTGTGGGTTCTGAGAGCTTCCTCCTAGCTGCTTGAGGATGCCAGTCTTCTGTTTGCTTTTCGGTCAAGATGGAGAACTTTCGGCACCTCCAGCCCTACATCTTCCTAGACACTGCCATGCTCCTGCCTTGATGATAATGGCCTGAACCTCTGAACCTGTAAGGCAGCCCCAATTAAATGTTGTCCTTTATAAGAGCTGCCTTGGTCTCTTCGTAGCAATGGAAACCCTCACTAAGACACGATATTTAACAGGATTTAAATGGCTGTGTTCTGTTTGCTTTCACTGGGATTTAAAAGGTAACCAAGGAGAATATTCTTTGAATAGGATCACTGAGCAACTTATAGAACAGACTCACTTGGGTGTTCATGACAGAAACCCTCGACATTGCATTTTTATGAATTTCAAAGTCCACAGGCAGAGGGATCTTTTCTTTCTTTTCCTTCCTTCCTTCCTTCCTCCCTCCCTCCCTCCCTCCCTCCCTCCCTCCCTCCCTCCCTCCCTTCCTTCCTTCCTCCCTTCCTTCCTTCCTTCCTTCTTCCCTCCCTCCCTCCCTCCCTCCCTCCCTCCCTTCCTTCCTTCCTTCCTTTCTTGCTTTTTTTTTTTTAAAAAAGATTTATTTATTTATTTTATATACATGAGTATACTGTCACTCTTTCAGACACACCATAAGAGGGCATCGGACCTCAATACAGATGGTTGTGAGCCACCATATGGTTGCTGGGAATTGAACTCAGGACCTCTGGAAGAGGCAGCCAGTTCTCTTAACCTCTAAGCCACCTCTCTAGCCCCAGAGAGATCTTTTCCTCACAGTTCAGATATGCAGATGGAGCTGTCCTCAGGAGTTTGTCTATTCTATTTCTCATTCTATGCTTTCCTATACTGGTCTCAGTCTTGGTCCAACTCTTCTCCTCTGACAATTGTCTTCAACTCTAGGCTTCTCCCATATGGCTCGACACACTGGTAGAGAGATCATCTTTCTCATAGTTTTCCCAGGAAGTCTTGAGAGTATCTGATTGGTCTAGGTTAGGTGATTCCCTATCTCCAAACAAGTCTCTGCAGACAGTCCTCTTGGCCAGGCCTGGGTCACGTGCGCAACTCTGGTCTGAAGTTGCAGTCACCTCCAACGTGAAGTCATGGGAGGGATGACTTCCTAGGAGAAAAGAAGGATAATGCAATGGTAAGAAAGGAAATTGATTTGGGGCAGAAAAGAAGCAATAGAAAAGCAATGTCATTTCTTGAATATAATTTGACAATAATTCTAGAATGTGAACACTTAATCCAAGGGCCACTAAACTTTAATAGTATCAATAGGAGAAGTGTTTATTTAAAAACTGTCGTCGAATAGGAAATGACAAACATAGTTTTAATCTAGTAGAAGAAATGTTTAAGTAATGCCAGCAATTGCCTTTAATCAGGAAGACGTGTAACTATCCATTCTACTCTGGTCTTCATTGTCTTTACCATGCTAAACACTGAGTTAAATGCTACAGGCATGAGGCCTTATGGACTCTCTAGTCATATAATATAGAACACATCAAAATGGAGTGGGCGACAGTCTTCTCCATAATGTAGAGAGCACCTTTAGTTACCCTTATACTGCAAAGCAGTGCACCCTAATTTCCTTATAAAGTATCCAATAAATTAACATTTTAAGATTGACTCACTCAGTACTGCTTTTATGTAAGTGAAATCAGTCATGGACAAGAGGCCATATTTCCCTAACTTCTTCTCACTGACGGGTCCAAGAGAACCAGCCAAAAGGTCAGACATCCTTGTGATCCTTCTTTCATCATGATCAAACTGTTTTAAGACATCCCTGCCAGAGTAGCCACTGTATTAGTGATCTAATTGTGACAGGCCCTCATTTTATGATCAGTTTTGTCGGAAAGTCTTTTAGTTATACTGAATATTCACACTATTGACTAAAGGGGGATCATATAACATTTAAATGAGGGATCCAATCTATAAAATACATGCAACAAATAAAAAGCATGCACAAAGAGGCATAATGCATTCATTTACAGGGTATGGATCCCCTATCCCTGAAGCAAGGTTATAAACCCACATGGTGTCCCTAGGCATTGAGGTTTGCCATAGCATCTGCAGCCAAAGAGGCCAGTGTGGCCCACAAGATCCCACTGGCTCCACATCTGAACAGCTTCAAGAGTATACGTTTCCCCCATCAAAGGTTCGGAATAAATTACACTAAAATATTGGCTCTGGAAAGAGTTATCTTGGGCAGGATAAGGTAGAACTCTTATGAGGTGTTTTAAATGGCTCCCTCTGTGCAGCGGGTGTCTGTGGCAGGGTTGGTGGGTGTGGGTAAAGGCTGTGAGGGAAACAGAGCGAGTCTAACCCTCCACACACTTGGTTAGAAATGCTAAATCTACCCTCTGGACACGGTTTTTAAGAAGTTATTTGTTTTTTGTTTTTTTTTAAACAAACGACTTTGTGACAGTATGAATATATACACCTAATGAAATGGTCATCTCTTCTCTAATTCTATACTTTCCGAAGATTTTTTTTCCCTCCACTAGCGTGCTGGAGCCAGTTTGGACTAGTTTAGATTGCTAAGCATTGAGCAATGTGTGAGCCATTCTTAAAACTTAAATTGTATACACTTACAATTGCATATAAGTTATACACAAAACAAAGGCGAGCAATGTCCCGAAACCCATCACGGCTGAGGTGTTCTAGCTACTCTGCTGTGCTCTTGGTTTTTACCAAAGGTGTTTCTGTCAGCCATGCTTGCTCATTGGACACTGGTCCTTCACAGATCCATAGTCAACGGCCTTGTACAAATCAGGGATTGGCTCCTTGTTTTGTTGTTTATATGCAAGAAAGAGATGGAAAAAATGTTAATAATGCAGGTCCCATTTAAATATAGATTTTCCTGAGTCTCCCAAACTAAGGACACGTCCTTCCAGTGTTTATATTATTATTTTTTTTTAATCAAAGATGTTAATTGTGTCATTAGTGAACAAGTAACTTTGGGCTGCCATGCCTCTGTTGTTTTTTGCTCCCTAGCATAGATGAAATATCACCCAGCATTCACATGGGATTATACTTGTTTGTGAATTGCCATTCTAGGTTGGCTAAGGACACAAGAGTTAGATGCAGGTCCAGGAAATCTGTGAGCAATCAGATTTCTGTATAACATTTATGAGATAGAACCTCAAATATATTCTTGTAAGTTCTAGCTATGTGCTTGTTATCAGTAAAGATTTTATTTGGCGGATGCCTATGCGTAGGCACACTTTCTTCCCCTGAGGGCTGATTGTCAATATTTTGCTAGCACAATACTTCCAGAAAAGAAAGCCAAGGATTAGTTGGGCATGATGGTGTGTGCCTTTAATCCCAGCACTCGGGAGGTAGAGGCAGGTAGATCTCTGTGAGTTCGAGCCAGCCTGTTCTGCAAATAGAGTTCTAGGACGGCTTGAGTTATGCAGAGAAATCTCATCTTGAAATTCAAAATAAAAAAAACAAACAAAACAACAACAACAACAACCACAAAAACAAACAACATCAAAGAACAAAAGAAGGAAGGAAAAAATCCAAGGAGCTTCAGGGATGGCTCAGTGGTTAAGAGTGCTTGCCTTATTATTTCTTTTGCCAGTGTGTGTGTGTGTGTGTGTGTGTGTGTGAGAGAGAGAGAGAGAGAGAGAGGGGGGAGAGAGAGAGAGAGGGAGAGAGAGAGAGAGAAATAAAATTATTAACCACTTACTTCCCAGGAAGAAAGCTCCTCCTGTGTGTAAGACAGGAGGATCAATGGCCCAGCTGTAGAAAAGATGCCTGTCTGCTTGATATGGGTCTTGGGACCCTCAGAAAAGGAAGTGTAAATTTTTACAGCTTTAAATTGCAAATTGCCCCTTGGTTAGAGGTGAGAGTTTATGTCCTTTCCCTTCTCAATGCTAGGATTGTGTCTGGTCAGAACCTGTGCAGATCTTACCTGTGTTGTCTCCGTCTCTGTGAGCTCTTGTGTGCATCGGTGCTGTCATGTCTGAATGATGCTCTTTCTTCAGACTCATCCATCACTTCTGACTCTTACAATCTTTTTCCTCTTCTTCCACGTGATACTCAGGCTTTGCGGGGAGAGGCCTAATAAAGACATCTCATTCTGCATGTTGTCCGGGTATGCATCTGTGAAACCTGTTGGGGAAGGCAAAATCAGTTTTCTCTAATAAGGTGCTCTGGGTATATCCACCACACTCCTGAGCAGGTCCAATGCTTAGTAGCAGTTGTCTAACACAAAATAGACTCGTGTGTGTGTGTGTGTGTGTGTGTGTGTGTGTGTGTGTGTGTGTATACCAGAGGATCTGGGAGGAGTTGGAGGGAGGGAATAGGGAATATATAATCAAAAATATATTGCTTGACAAAAGTTTTTTTTTTGTTGTTGTTGTTGTTTGGTTTTGTTTTTCGAAACTGGGTTTCTCTGTATAGCTCTGGCTGTCCTGGGACTCACTCTGTAGACCAGGCTGGCTTGACAGTTTTAAGTAACAAATTTTAAAAAAGGAAAAATAAAAGGAGAAGAAGGAAGACTTGGGCAAATTTGTTGTTATATTTATATATATTTTTTTAAAGATTTATTTATTTTATATATATGAGTACATTGTCACTGTCTTCAGACACACCAGAAGAAGGCATCTGACCCCATTATAGATGGTTGTGAGCCACCATGCGGTTGCTGGGAGTTGAACTCAGGACCTCTAGAAGAGCAGTCAGTTCTCTTAACCTCTAAGCCATCTCTCAAGACCTACATGTTTTAAAATTTTGTTCTTTGACAATTTCATCCCTGTACACAATGCACTTGATCATATGCACCCACCCTTTTCCTATCTCCCTCTCCCCCAACTTCTCCCGAACTCACCCTCTCCTGCCTTTATGTCCTTTAAAAAAATATGCCACTAACATTAGATTGAGTTTAATTGGCACAGGAACATGGATGACCTACCAGTGACCACATCTCCAAAAAGAAAAAAAAAAAAAAAGACTCTTTGTTCCCTAAGTAGCCATTAACTGCCCCTAGCTTCTCATCCAGGGGTGGCCTCTAGAGTCCTTCCCGCCACCATGCTGGAATATTGACTGGCCTGATCGTGTGCAGGCAACCAAAGCTGCTTCAAGTTTATGAGTGCAGCAGCCAGGACAGCAGCCTGCATCATTCCTGCTCATCCTCCAGCTCTTGTATTCTTTCTCTCTCTTTTCCCACGATGTTACCCGAGCCTTGGAGGTGGGGAGTGGTAGTTTGACATAGCATCAGTAAGTTCCCCTTAGATCCTCTGACCTCCCATGGGCTTTTGCCGAGGTTTATGGTAAGTGGCATGAATTCTTTCCTGGGAATCAGGTCTCAAGTCCCATCCAAAAGCTATTGGTCACCCCGACAGCAGTCATGCCACGATCACATCATCGGACACATCTGACCTGGCAGGCTGATGACTGCCTGCAAGGTATCCGTGCTGGATAAACCCACTGATGTCTCTTCTCCCCTCGTAACCTACGTCTCTTTAGTCTAACACTGTGAAAAATTAGCTAGCGGGGATCAACCTCTCCAGGTAGCTTGAAATTGATTTATTTATTCCCTGCAACCAAAGCATATGGTGTCTTCGGTAATAGGATTTTACCATCTACTTCCAGTGCAGAACACAGGGCGATGGCAATTGCAGGTGTGAGTTTGGTGCCTTTGGTGCCTTCCTGATCAATAACTCACAGGGACATAACCAGTGCCTGAGGCTGAGACCTTCCGGGATGGCTTTTTCATACCGTTTGGTCATCTATCCTCCCTTTTCTCATTCCTCCCTGTCCCTGCCTCCCCTCCCCCCACCCCTCCCCGCACTCTCCCACCCCCCTTCCCGCACTCTCCCATCCCCCTTCCTGCTTATCCCTCCCCGCTCCCATTCTCCTATATTCTGCTATCCCTATACTATGTCCTATATTCTACTATCCCCGCCTCCCATTACTCGCCCCTCCCCCAACCACCCCTTTTCAGTCTCCTGGCTTCCACAGTACTCCACGCTAAACACAAACCAAAAGATTTCGAAGGTCAGACGCACACATGAGAGACCATGTGGCATTTGTCCTTCTGGGCCCGAGTTACGGCGGCACTCCGTATCATTCTCCCACCAAGTTTCATCCATTTACCTGCAAATTCCACGCATCAGTTGACTGGCGTCCGGATTGATTCGGTTTTCAGCCTCAAGGAACGCGTAGGTGCAAGTGTGTCTGTAGTCAGCTGTAAAGTATGTATGCCCAAAATATTACGGCTGGGTCACACTGTGGTTCTAGTTTTCAGTCCTTGACTAGCTTTCGGACTGTCTTCCCAAGTGGCTACAGTTCCATGGGCTTCACTTCTGGGGCCTCAACTCTGCCCCATTGATCTGCAGGTCTGTTTCTGTGCCAGCACCATGCTGTCTTTGAACTCTGGTTTGGTAACATCTCCTCTGGTTCTCTTTGTTTAGATTGTCTTGGCTCTCCTTGGTCTTTTGAACCTCTGTATAAAAGTTGAAATCGATATCCTCCTTCTAGGTTAAGAATAGCCCTGGAATTTTGATTGCGATTGTGATGAATCTGTACATTGCTTTTGGTAAGATAGCCACAGTCACGGTTAATTTTTCTAAGCCATGAGCATGGGAGGGAGTAGGGAGGCCTTTCCACTCCCTAGTGGCTTCCTCAGCCCTCCATCAGCGGTTAACGTTTTTTATCGCAGAGGTCCTTCAATTCCATCACTAGGTCCAGCTGTTTTATATCCGGGGTTGGGAGGTGCCTCTTGTGAATGAGGTTTTTTCCCTGACTTGGTTTTTAGGTGTTTGTCATTGACATATAGGAAGGCTGCTGGTTTGTTGTGCTAATTTTATTTCATGCCTCTCTTCTGAAGGTGTTTATTAACTCTAAGAAATTTTTTGTAGACATACCAGGGTCTATGTCATCTTTTCTTTTCTTTTCTTTTGGTTTTTCGAGACAGGGTTTCTCTGTATAGCCCTGGCTGTCCTGGAACTCACTTTGTAGACCAGGCTGGCCTCAATCTCAGAAATCTGCCTGCCTCTGCCTCCCAAGTGCTGGGACTAAAGGTGTGCGCCACCACTGCCCGGCTGAGCCTTTTCCCTCCTGTCTAGATACATCTCACTTGTCAGGCTAGGGGGAACTTTGGAGCAGTAAACTTGTATTAAACCAGAAAAAAAAAAGAGTCATGCTCACAGAAGAAAAAACTTTTACACAAGCAAATATGGATTAAACTCACATAAACTCAGATACAGATTCATGCATACACACTCTTAAAACTCCATTCAATCCAGTTGGGCTCAGCTTTCATACTATGTCATATTTACATACACATCCATATTTACATATGTATATAAAAACAAAAGACCTGCAACTATTCCTGGGTCCCAGGGTCTGGCAGTCTGGTGGAGCCTAGGCTTTCACCAGCTATGACACACACTACCCAGGTGCCTCTTAGAGACACATGATAGAAGGTGACAGGAAGTGGGATCTGGCTCACATGAACAGACCGAAGGCCACCAAGTTGGGGCAGAACATATCGAGGGGAAGGGTATCAACTGGGTCATCGGAAGTTTATACTAGGAGACGAGACGCAGTGTGGTTTCATGAGTTCAGAGTGTTGGAGAAAAACACCACAGGTAGTCAGTCTGGATAAATAAGCAGCCGTTATACCAACTGCCATTCGTGTGTGTGTGTGTGTTTTGTTCTATGATCTGGTCCATATATAGTGTCTGGAGAGGGCTGAATAGAAAGATGGCATAGAGCCGGGCGGTGGTGGTGCACGCCTTTAATCCCTGGGACCCAGGAATAGTTGCAAAGGTTGGTAGTTAAGGTAGATGAAGTGTGGACTTGTATGATTCAGGGAAGAAAACTAAGATTTGTATTTTGTAATTCCAAGGTGTATTAGGTTCTCTGGAGGAACAGAACCAGTGGGATACACACACATACATACATACATACATACATACATACATACATACATACATACATATACACACACATATATGTATTGTATATATACATATATGTGTGTGTATTTAATATATATTAAAGAGTGTCTTAAGTCAGTTTACATTTACATTGTAACAACAGATGAATCTGAGTGGAGAAGGTGAGAACCTGCAAGTTGTTTGGTCCACAGCAGTTCCAATCTCCTGTGGAAAACCTGGAAGTTTCCTGGAGATCCATGGCCCTTTCGTCTACGTGGGAAACCTGTCTGGAAATACTGGTTCTGATATCAGCAGATGAATCCGCAGCATCCACAACAAGGCCGACTGACTCAGCGCGAAGGAGCGAACACCTTTTTATCTAGCGTGCTACCTGAAGGCACCACCCACGACTGGGGCTAGGTCTTTCCCCATCAGTCCTGGCAATCAGGCAGTTCTTCCGAGAGGCTTCCTTCTCAGGTGGTTCTCATTTGTGACAAGCAGCCATTAACACCAACGGTTAACACAGGCTTGGTCCAAGCGTTCACAAGTCTCACCAAATGACCTACAGCTTAGGTGTCTATGCGCTTACCCAGAGTTCCCTCTGGCTGAGAGAGGAAGCCGACACTTGACATAGCGTCCGGATTCTACTCTTTTCTGATCCTATTGAACCCTTCAGCTTTAGACAGTGCATCAGGTACTTTCTTTACCTCTGTAACCAAATAAAACTTAAGAGAGGATGGACCTATTTTGGCTCATAGTTGGGATGCACATTCTGCCCTATGGGGAAGACATGGAAGACGTCATGGTTGCCGGAACTGACTTCTTCCATCCAGCTGGAAGTGGAGAGAGATGAATGCTCAGTAGCCCTTCTCCTTCTCCTTT